>NC_053391.1:237633776-237933776 GCF_905171765.1 Bufo bufo
GATATGGTACTGAAATTGAGTAGACACTTCATAAACACTACGACCCCCATGGAGCTCACTTACCCTCCAGGGGTCACCCATTGTTACACTGAACATGCACAAGGCCTAAGCGGCTGCACTTAGGAGTGAAACCTAAGAACAGATCATGAATGTGTGACCCACCTAAAAAGTTACAGTAACAAAGCCAAAAAAACTCTGACCATAGAAGGAAAAGCTGTGATGCTACATGTCACATACAGACATATAGCAGATTCTTACTGCATACCTATCATTCCCATTTCCAGAGAGATTCCTGCTAAGTTACTGTGCTGTGAAGATTATTTGATGGTTATATAAAATTATATAGGCCATGGATCCCAAGATGACAAACCATAGACACGATGCAATGAAGAAAAATAACATTTTTGTTAGTTTTCTTGCATATGGTTCATATCTCCAAATGTTGTAACCACCAGAGACAGACTATGAAATTAAGGTGGGCCTGGAAAAAAACTAAAAGTGGCCCCATGTGGTAGGCAGGTCCAAATTGACAGAAGGTGTGGCAACACAAGTAAGCAGGACCAACACAAGTAGGCAGGGTCAGTACAAGTAGGCAGGGTCAACACAAGTAGGCAGGGACAACACAAGTAGGCGGGGACAACACAAGTAGGCGGGGACAACACAAATAGACAGGGACAACACAAGTAGGCAGGGACAACACAAGTAGAAGAGGCAACACAAGTAGTCAGGGACAACACAAGTAGGCAGGTTCAACACAAGTGGGCAGGGTCAGTACAAGTAGGCAGGGACAACACAAGTAGGCGGGGACAACACAAATAGACAGGGACAACACAAGTAGAAGAGGCAACACAAGTAGTCAGGGACAACACAAGTAGGCGGGGACAACACAAGTTGGCAGGGACAACACAAGTAGGCGGGGACAACACAGGTAGGCAGGGACAACACAAGTAGGCGGGGACAACACAAATAGACAGGGACAACACAAGTAGGCAGGGACAACACAAGTAGGCAGGGACAACACAAGTAGGCAGGGACAACACAAGTAGACGAGGCAACACAAGTAGTCAGGGACAACACAGGTAGGCAGGGACAACACAAGTGGGCAGGGTCAGTACAAGTAGGCAGGGTCAACACAAGCAGGCAGGAAGTGGGCAGGGACAACACACATAGGCAAGGACAATAGAAGTAGACAGGGTCAACACAAGTTGGCAGGGACAACACACATAGGCAGGGACAATAGAAGTAGACAGGGTCAACACAAGTAGGCAGGGACAACACAAGTTGGCAGGGACAACACAAATAGACAGGGACAACACAAGTAGGCAGGGACAACACAAGTAGACGAGGCAACACAAGTAGTCAGGGACAACACAGGTAGGCTGGGGCACCACAGGTAGGCAGGGACAACACAAGGAGGCAGGGACAACACAAGGAGGCAGGACCAGCAATACCTTAGTGCAGCAAAAGATACCCCCCGGCAGAACAAAATACCACAATGCAGTACAAAATACTGCCACTTCTACTGCAGCATTCAACTGTATCACCTGCCTGAGGACAACAATACAGTTGAATTAAGGAAGGCATCTGCGGCCGCTGGTGCATAAGTACCTGATGTTCCTAGCATTAAATGGGTTTTTCCAAAATTTTGACACTGATGACCTAGTCTCAGGTAGGCCATCAGTATCTGATCATTGGGGGTCTGACCCCCGGGACAGCTGTTTGAGAAGGCAGCTTTACAAGTACAGTCCTGTACATTCATAGTATCAAGCAAGCCGCTATACAATGTACGGCGCTGTGCTTGTAAACACAGAGAAGGCCGCGGCGCTCTCAAATATCTGATTGGCATGGGTCCCGGTGTTGGACCCCCACCAATCAGATACTGATGACTTACCTGAATATAGGTCATCAGTATTAAAATCTTTAAAAACCCTTTAAATAATGCCATGAAAATGTTACTGGGAAGCAAAACAGTGTAATGGCCGTGCAGGGGTACTGCAGCTCAGTTCCCTTTCATTTGAATCGGACAACCACCATGAAAAGCATGGACCATTTATTCTCGGCAGGCATCTCACACAAGTCATGCAAGCTACTAAAGTCAAGGCTCTTACCACTGCTTAAGGGAATTGTGTAAAACTGCAGCTGAGTCCAGGGCCTATTCCCATGGAACCACCTTTTACACTGAAATGAGTTCACTGCTACATAAGACATACGACAAATGGTTAATTTAAACAGCACCATGCAGACATGGGCATCTTTGTGATGTCTTGTAGCAGGTGTGTCTGGCATCAGTCCTCCACAGTGTCCTCACATCTGCACTAAACAAAGGCCCCGCAGAGAGAGCACCTGTTGTACTGCTCTGGAGGAGGTGCAGGGGGGTGACCATAGGCCTCCGGCTGTCCATCAGGCCGACACAAAAAGAGGCCTATTTGTCAGACTGATGAAGGGTGCTTCTTCATGAGTCTACTATTAACGCTTCGTAGCACTGTTGTGATGGCAATGTCTATAGGAGTTACCAGAATATTAGTGAGACAGCAGGATTGTGCAATAAAGCGGGACAACCAGCATTGTTTTTCTCCATCCAATTTTCCATCCAACACATAACACCTTATGACTATTAGTTCATTATTAATGCACCTGCGCAGCCATCATGCATTACACCAGCAAATTTCCAGACACTTCCACAAGGTGGCGCTAGCAAAATGGCTCTCTTTTCTCAGGAGACAGCTTTTTGCGTACTGTTTTCCCATGGAGCATTGTCAATAAGTCCCCATATCATGGAGTAGTTCCAGTAAGTCTCCACTCAGGACTGGTCACTTTAAAGGACATCTGTCAGCAGTTTTGTACCTGTGAAACTGGCTGACCTGTTACATGTGTGCTTGGCAGCTGAACACATCTGTGTTGGTCCCATGTTCATATGTGCCCGCATTGCCGAGAAAAGTGATGTTTAATTTAATATATGCAAATGAGCCTCTAGGAGCAACAAGGGTGTTGCCATTACACCTAGAAGCTCTGGTTTCTTTACAACTGCCACGCCATCTGTACTTTGACTGAAGTCAGGAAAAGTCAGGGCCAGGCATGATCATGCCTGCTTGGCACTGTCAATCAAAGTGCAGAGGGCGGAGCAGTTGCAGAGAGAGCAGAGCCTCCAGGTGTAACGGCAGCGCCTCAGTGCTCCTAGAGGCTCATTTGCATATAATAAAACTTAATTTTTCTCAGCCATATGGGCATATATGAACATGGGACCAGAACAGATGCCTTCAGCTGCCACACACACATGTAACAGGTCAGCCAGTGTCATAGGTACAAATCTGCTGATGCCTTTTAGGGAGAGCCAGTAGCCAGCCGAAGCTACCAGCAAATCCCAAGATTTAAAAAATTCTGATCCGAATTAGAAAGGGGTTTGACTAAGACTACTTTCACTTGCGTTTTTACTGGATCCGGCAGGGCTCAGCAAAAATGCTTCAGTTACTTATAATACAACCATCTGCATCCGTTATGAACGGATCTGGTTGTATTATCTTTAACATTGCCAAGACGGATCCGTCATCAACTCCATTGAAAGTCATTTTCGATTGTGGCAGAGGAAGCGGATCCGTCCCCATTGACTTGCATTGGAGGTCATGCCGTCTTGCTCCGCATCCCAGGACGGAAAGCAAACTACAACATGTTACCGTTTGCTCTCCAGTATGGGAACGCAACTAAACGGAAAGGAATGCATTTTGGAGCACTCCGTTCTGTTCAGTTCAGTTTTGTCCCCAATGTCAATGAATAGGGACAAAACGGAAGCGTGTTTTTCCGGTATTGAGCCCCTATGACGGATCTCAATACCGGAAAACTAAAACGCTAGTGTGAAAGTAACCTAAATGAGTCAAAACTAATTCCAAACCTCACCAAACTCTTGAACCCTACTCCTATGTTCTGAGGGCTCCCATACAACTGGACCACTTCTTCCTCCTTACGTTGGATGCAGTGGTCCGCCATCCCATCAGATGGACTGCACAGAAGACTTTGCTGTAGCAGTGTCTGCAAACCTAGAACATTTCTCTAAGGGGAGAGGTATACGCCGTATATTTCACTGCATAGGCATACAGTGGGCTTCATCGCTCAAAAAATGTATACTGTACAATATACTTTTTTTTACTATATATCTTAGTATGGAAAAGAGTAGTCTACTAGGCTATTCAAAAGGGACAAATCGACACCAGCCATTGGCCACAATGTAAAAAAAAAGCATATCCCACTGTCTATAACACTCTCCTATACAGTAGAGAGAAGGTATGGCAACTGATGTCACCCCAGAAGGGGGCTAAACTGTACTATATTGGGCTCCGTCCGGTGATGGAGGCCTATGGCAATGTTGGGTTATGCACCAGGAGCTTTCCTGGCACATATGCCAAACACTGTGTGAAGAGAGCCTTTAGATCTCTGTCAGGTAAATAAAGCCTTACGGGTACGCTTGGCATGACCTCATGTCACTGCAGCCCATAGGCAAACGTGGTGAGATGGTAACCTCCAAACTCAACAAAGAGAACAAAGGCAGCGTTCTGCTTGGTATATCGATTCTCATATTCTGCAGCCCGCACTGTCACATCTTCCAGATGCATTGCTGGGCGGTAATTCTGGAGGAGTGCAGCTGAAGGTTTCCCTGAGACTTCACGTGTCGCTCAATTACAGATGCATCCTAATGTAGGCCCATGTGCCATGCCCGGTTTACAATGTGTCAAGCCCAGGAGAGGCAGTTCTGTTAGTGTAAGGGACCCATCTGCGGAAGCCACCTTGACGCCTGGTAGATGGGCCCGACACACGTTTGATCAAAAATGTGCACAAAGAGCTTCTATTTTTTTCATTTATAGTAGGTATTATACCACTTTAATTTAGTATAACCCCTACTCCCCAGTATTATTGTTTGTATGCGAGATGTTTTTTTTTGTTTGCTTTCTGCACGCTAGCTTTATGGATGTGCACCTGCGACTATGAATGTGCTAGTCTACATTTTCTTGTAGTACAATGGACCTCTTCTGGTCCTGACAGTTTAATGATAGACGCCCTTATCATAAGAAGTGCCCGCCATAAGAAAGGACATATCCTTTGTGAGACATTACATTAATTTGCAGCGCTAACTCCCACAGTCTGCCGAATGCATTGCTGGGTATACTGGATACATGGCATATGACGAGTATTATCACATTATCTAGCATGTATCTAAGCATGACTATGGAAGAGTTAGCCATACTCTGAATTCCCTTACAATATCCCAGCCTCCTGCCCCTGTTCTCTGGCACCTGAAACCCCTTGCTGATATCTGAACGTACCCCTTCACTCTATTGTCCGTCTTCACACAGCAAACAGCCATATCCCAACCATGGGGGCTATTTAACTATAGGTACGACTGCCTTATGTCTGCCTAGAAATGACATCTGGACTGTCCCAAAAGAGCTAACATTCTTGGCTTTAATATAATTTAACGACATCTGTATTTGCTACAGCAATGATGGCCAAGTTTTTACCTAAATTAGGCCAAGTAAACACCTTGCAGCTGCCAACATCATGTCGTGGGTGCGTCCCATGGAATCAGGAGGGCCTATGTAAGAGCGAGGGGTCTACGAAGAAGAACTGTGTGGCCTTCTATGTACACAACGCATCCGTTCACCTTCCAGCTCAACTATATGGAGGACGAACCCTTGCCCAGGTTTATCCCATTATTAAAGCTGGCATCATGGTGGTACAAACCAGCCACTCACCAACGCTGACTCATATAGCTCATAGTATCTAAGCGGACTATGATCCACACATGGCTGCCCTATCCTTGACCACCTGCATCACCTTGCTGCCTTTCTTATACATAGCCCTCTGGGCACACAAGCACATAACACACCTATGTAGACGTGACGCTTGTGTATATTCGCTAGGCTATACACATGTCTGTACATGTCTAGTGACATTAATATCAGCTATTTAGTCACAGTGGCTGTTCCAGTGCTAGACCTCCTGATGAATGAACCTAGTGCCATGATACAAGCTGTGCTGGTACCTCCTGCAATGACCTTTCATCCAACGCGATCAATACATTGGCTATAGTAGCGTCACCACACAAGGCACACTTAGAGACTCTGGGTTCATGGAGGAGCATGCCAATATGAAGGATTCATATCTGAGCACTTATCTCCCTGGTAGTGAAGTAGTTAATACAGCCTGCTCCCTATGGAACCTTTGTGGTCTCTTATTATACTGTATGTGCATGCTGCTTTATAATATTTTATATGAATACTACCGAAAGCATGGTGCTTCCTATACAAAGAGCTGTCCTGTCCTGGTCCAGGACTGGAATCCAAGCTTGGCATTGGAATGGTGTTACCGGTTTCACTGAAGTGTGCAGAATGCTAGAATTAGGCTCACCGACCTGCCAAAGACAAGACTTGTGCCCATGTTTACCGAGCGACTGTCAGAAGGGTCACAGAGCTGAACATGACAAGTGACAGGCGAGGGGCTTCAGGGCTGTGTTGACCTTGGCACACCTTGAAAAAGTATGTGCCGCTGAATAGATATGAGGTGTGTCCGCTCACCCTGACTGAACTAAACATACTACCATTTACATATTTCCTTTTCTCAGCCATAACCTGCAAAAGCAGAGAATTTACAAAGACAGGTACTGCATTTCCTGACATGAGAAAACTGGTGAAAATCATCAAAAGGCCACCACAAATCATCAGAAGCACAGACTTGTCTTAGTCAGGCCCTGTGGTGCAGGCATATTGCAAGCACTGCCTGCTTTGCCAGGTTGGTGCCCTCAGCATCTCAATGGCCCAGTCACTCACATGAAAAAATGCTCCCTCTGCTGGTAACATTTCAAACTGAGCACAAAGTATATCAGACAGTGCCAGGAAGGGGAAAAACGCAGAAGATCCCAGGACATCAGGTGAGGTTTTGGAAGGGTTGAAGGTCATGTGGATCTCTAGAAAGAAGATGTGCTTATTTTACAACAAGAGGCACCTCAGAAGAGCAATGAGCTGAGGTCTCTGTCTGTGGTTCATGCCTTGCTCCACTATTCTCATCTTCTAGGCAATGGAAAGGCATGGACTTACTTACTATGATATAAGCTTGTCATAAACAAACCACTATAAAGGCATATTCTAGAAAAACAGGGGCCATGCCTGTTCTCCTATCACTACAGTGAAAATACAACCAAGTTCAGTCAACAGGACCTTCAGAAAACAGCATGTAGTCATCTCGACAAGCCATCTTCTGTTTTATTGCAGCAATCGCAACGTGCGAAGAAACATACAGTGCTGTCACAGTAAAGAGCGAGCTATAAAAGTACCTGGCACCACACGACAACACAAAGAGTATCATAGTCTACCTATTACACCAGTGCCCGCTTCACAGGGCACCAACAGAGCACAGTGTGACATTAGGGTCATGCTTGGTTCACTGCGAGTTCTCAGAAAACATCTGCCAAATGTTTAAGTAGTTTTAACGATGGTAAGAATTGCCATGACTGGCATCTACATAAGCCAATAAATGCAACCTGGCCAGGAGGCATCATACCTATCCACTTCATGGACAATAACTAGGTGGTCGTAAAGCAGAGGAGGCATTTGGTGGTCCAGAAACCCAGGCTGTATGACAGGAATTCTGTTCTAGTTTTCCATGTACAATGTGAGAGCCCCACAACATTGACCCATGAGGTCCCCGCTGTAAAAGCGTCTCTTCTAATCTCGTCAAATGTCATCTACAGTGTCATCTATTACACACTGTCACCCTCTTTTACACTGCGTGCGCCAGAATCTGTCACCACAATCTCGCACTACTGCCTGCAGTAATACCTGAGTAATAGATCACAATTTCTGATTTTCCTACTGCCCCCCCCCCCCCTGCTGTGCATGCACACAGGAGTCCTCTTCTCTATGATAGCACAGCAGTCCAGACAGGGGGGTAACCAGGAAATGATGACTCCTTATCTAGAGTACTACTCATGTATGACTGCAGATAACAGTCCAGATGGTGGTGACAGATATAATAGTACTATTGTCTGTCTTCTGCGCCTTGGATAGCTGGAACCTGGGAATGAAACTGACCATCCTCTTCATAGTCATGCAGTAGTTTTGTGGGCACCTCTGCGGGTAATGGAAGCTATTTGAGGCCTTCCCTGCTATTTTCAGAAAAGTAGTTGGAAAGCTGGAGACTTCACAGGTAATGTTATCCAGACGACTGCTGATACGTAAAAACCCGTAATACTCCTGAATGGATGGAAGTTTCCGCCTGTTGTGTGTATCGTTACATGGTGTGAATGGGCCCTCACACATGGTAGGGCAAACATAACCCTTGGTGTATATAAGCATAGCCCACAAAACACGGAGGACACCACACACCTTATATGCCATACAGAAAATCATCTACATTGCACTAAGGGTTAAGAGTCTTGGAGAGAAGATCATCGTTTTGCAGTCACGCACCTACCTGCCATGGTGAGTATGTAGCAGTACATTTACAATCTCTCACATGTGGTACTATCTAATGCAAATAGAGAAGATCTGACACCTAAGGTCCCCATCGCCTCCATACTGAACCCCAGATCCAGACCAGCGGTGATGAGTTCCTCCACTCCATGTCTGATTATAGGACTACTAACCATGTCTTGGTGCAGGCCACCAGGAAGCTCAGGGCTGAAGGGTATAACCACCTACCCCAGTGATGGCGAACCTTTTAGAGACCGAGTGCCCAAACTGCAACCCAAAACCCACTTATTTATCACAAAGTGCCAACATGGCAGTTTAGCCTGAATACTACAGAGTAATATATATAATAGCCGGCCTACAGTCAATGTGCCGCTTGTGCCGTTCATAGCGTGCCCTGTGCTGATGAATGGTGGGGAAAGTCTAAGGCATATTAGTACACCATAGACTTTTTCCAGGGTGCGGGTGCCCACACAGAGGGCTCTGAGTGCCGCCTCTGGCACCCGTGCCATAGGTTCGCCACCACTGACCTACCCCATGTGTATAGAAGAGGTGAGTTGATCTCTAGGGGGAAGGAACCTAATCATGACACAAGGGGCTTCTTATGATAATATTTTCTCAATGAAAACCTCCAGGCCTGATAAGGAAAGTTCTTGACGGTGGCCGTGCTGAGAGCCTGTTTGCTCTCCAACATATCACCTGCAATCCACCATGCTTCGGAATGTACGCTACAGGCTGGCATCACCCTCACATACGCCGCCAGTATTTACAAGGCTGTGTTTACTTTATAATCTGCTATTTGACTTCCTTCACTGGTGATTGGAAAGAACCAGGTGAAAGGCTAGTGCCAGGAGGCAGAGGGTGGTGGGTACCTGGGCACACTGGTCTGCCTACAAAGTGATGCCTGTATATAACCACCTCAACTAGTATATTCCTGGGGCATGCTGGTACCATCCAGCAGTAGGACCTTTACCCATTAGAAGACCTATGAAATGTATCTGAGATAGGGATGCCCAGTGGGCACCGGGAGGCTGAGCTGAGTGATTACAGTCCAGGTCCAGCACTATGGAGCATTGTATATGACAGCAGGAGTGCAAGCTCTTCTAGCCATGACGGGCAAAGAGATCTTGCATCGGTCATGCCATGATGATTTCACGGCCAACCTTCAGGCCATGGATGGTGATTAGTAGTAATGGTGACTGACTTATGTGACACATAAAACATGAAGAGTGTATCTATAGGAGAAGGGGACTGCGTGCTAGGCAGGGTGGGATGCCCGTGGCACACGGTGCCAGTGTCACGCACCTTTCCCATAAATATTCTGTGTACATGCATGCACATTAGAAGTGAATTTATTCACCGCTCATCACTCCGCTAAATATTCTCATTTAAAAAAATTTCTTTTTTTGGGGGGGAACTTGCTCAGCACCCGGCGGCTCTGGCGTCAAAATGTGCCCTGATGAGGCATGGCTGCGCCGGGTGAAGCATGTAAATCACCCATCATGTACACCGAAAAATGGGAAGTCACATATTAACATAAAAGAGAAAAATACAGTCACACAACGGAAAGCAATCTGAAGGTAGGGGGCTCTCCTATTAACCCCTTCCTTGAAGGACGCCGACAACGGGGATTTTGACAGAACCAACACCGAACCTCCTGTGGGCTACGGTAGTCAAGTTTTAATGTACGGATGCCCACATTATCATACCATCTGCCCAATACAGATGCCATGGGGTACAGGACATTTCGGCATGCCAGTGGAGTTGGGCATCCAGAAGTGAGGGGACTGGTTACATAATGGGCAGTAATGGTCCTGATGATCGCACAGCACCTGCAGTGCACTATTACCCACAATCCAGCACGGAGCTGCTGACAGCTCTGCCCGGGGACTGATCACGGCTCACACGGTGACCGTGTAGTGGGATGCCCTGCTGTACCCACCCTGCTGTCAGCACATGGACGGGCTCTCCTCACCTCATCACTGGCAGCCTCACGGCGTCACGGGGGTAATCCACATGGGAGCCGCCGAGGATCCTCCACAAGGTCCCGGTCTTATCAGTATTCCTAAAGTATCTGGTCAGTGTGCCCGGGTGCCCGCCTCATGCCCTCCTCCGCCCGTATATGGATGGCTTCTGCTCTCCTCCGCCGCCGCCGCCGCGCTGTACAGTAGCTTCTCTCCTGCTTCCTTCACATGCGAGGACAGAAACTCCCCCCATCCATATCCACACACAGTATCAGCAGCCACACTGCCTGCCAGAGCCTGCCCCCCTCCATTACCGTGCGCATCATTACCATACTGTCAGAGGGCAGCTTAACCCCTTCCTGCAACCATAGGACAGGCTTCTGGTCGTTCACGCATCGCCTCGGGGGGAAAATGGCAGCAAATAGGACACACTTTGTAACAGACATGAGGGAAACAAACATCTGTACTCCATTGTGGTGATGGTTCCAGTCACAGGACTGCCCAGCCCGGGTCCATTAGAGTGGCCATGAGGAAAGAAATTCTTCTGTGCCACATAATGTATCCAGAGGAAATGTTATATATATAATATTTTCATAAACATACACCACACATCGCCATTCAGTTACGCAGTGATAAGTGGTGTTACATGGGCGCTGCTTATCTCTTCCTGCAGAAGTGGTCAGGACTTTTTTATGAACGGATGAGGTGTTTCACCTCAAGCAGTTAAATAGCTGGCGGGAAGTATCCCTTTTCTCTTCAGTAGGAGGTTCTGCAGCAGCTGAGGTATTATATGGTGTCAGAACTCCATGGTGACTGAGTACGGTACATTAAGACCTGGTTTAGACGGCCAGATTTACATTTGCGTCCTAGTTTTTTATTTTATATGCCCATACACTTGAGTGACTGAAAACGGACAAGAATAGTGCATGCTGGGAGCCTCTATGCATGCACAAATGGAAAAAAACGGACGTGTGAATTAAACCATTGACTTTAAGGCTCCATTCACATGTCCGTGGCGTGTTGCGGATCCGCAACACACCCGCCCGGCACCCCTATAGAAATGCCTATTCTTGTCTGCAAGCTGCGGACAAGAATAGGACATGTTGTAGCTTTTGCGGAGCTGCGGACCCGAAGATCGGGGCCGCGCTCCGCGGATGCGGACAGCACACTGTGTGCTGTCCGCATCCATTCCGTCCCCATAGAAAATTAATAGGTCCGCACCCGTTCCACAAAATTGCGGAACAGATGTGGACCCATTTGCGGACGTGTGAATGGAGCCTAAGGGGTTTGTGTGCTGCCCATTCATACACAGAAAGTTGAGAGGCCGTATATGAGATACCTCCATGTTATAACTACCAGGCTATTATACTGCGCATTTATATAGCTGCGAGGTAGATTATAGACCGCGGCGTGACATCACGTCCATGGGGGTCACATGACATGGTCTGACACTGGTTTGGCTTATCATCTACATTGTAGTCCCCTTCAGTATATTGCGTGGAGGTCCTGACATCCATGTTCTGTGCCCTGTAGATGGTATGGCACACTGCAGGCATGATTGTGGTGTGATGCCAGTCTCCTGTCACTCAGGGTCCGCGCTGTTGGCCACCACATCTGCGTTCTTATAGTTCTTTCTGTATTTTGCCCGATTAATGCCAGTGTGAAGTGCCGGTCCATGCCCATGTGGAGGATGCAGATCGTCGCTTTGATGTTGCGTGAAGGAGATGCTATATATAGGAAATCCGGGCGGTCACATCAATTCTCACTGTCGTGATAGCTCGCATCAACTTGAAAGCACGGAATTAACTAGGAGGTTGTAACCCTTGCAGTGCTGGGAATCCAGCATCTCGGCTGGGGAGGGGAGCTATAGCAGTGCTAGACAGAAGGTCGGCTTTACCTGCGAATCTTCTAAAGACGAGCAAATATGTAATAACTCTCTCTTCCGTTCATTCTCCAGGAGGCGATCAGCGGGTTTTACTCCGCCAGTCTGGAGAGGCAGACAAGACGCAGCGTAAACCTCAGCATTCCTGGTGCCATGCCTGTGGCTTCTCTCATGGCAGCACTCGGAGGAGAAGGAATCCTGCGCTACTTATTTATCACGTAGAGTAACAGCCATGGCCACATTTAGTGAGGAACACGCCAGCAAATGCTAAATTGGTATTGGGGAAGTTTAACCCTTTATAAGATTTCAGGAATAGATTTTCAATTTGTAACTCTGTTTCAGTAGATTGGATTTCTATGGGTCACTCCACACTGTACAGGTATGTACAGTATAATCATAATCTGACAACAGCGGCCAGCAGGGGGAGTACTTTTCTATGGATTACTTCCAGGTCTTGGGGTGTTCAGCCACTCAATCTACAGAACATAGTGCACTCATCAAGACTTCAGCCAGTTCCATCTTGAAGGATAAGACGTGGTGATGGGTGCACAGTTAGCTTATATCTCAGTACTATAGATCCCAAGTGTGTGGACAGGACTGCTGAAGCAAAAATGGACTTACAAACAGGAATATTTCTTTAGAATGGGAAGCGACCCAGGTGGCTTAAAATATCATTTCAGACTTAAGAGTCAGTGGTGCTCCTCACGAGCCAGAGCACTGATGCATGACCCTCACTGCCTATGACCAAAGCATGTGCCAAAATACAAGATATTACTCAATTACCTTTACAGGGTGACATGTCATAGTGACACAGTGTGATTGGCATTGATCGGTGGGGGTCTGGAGGCTGGGACCCCCACCGATTTCTAACACAAGGGGGCAGAAGAGTCTAGTTGAGAGCTATGCCTCTTTGTTTCCCTTCTGCTCTGCTCGGAGAGAGCGGTGAGCAGTGTACAGATTCATAGAAAGTCAGTAGATCCTACCTAACACTGCTTGCTTGGAGAGCTGAACAGAAGTGAAGGGGCACAACCCTCGACTGAGCTCTTCTGCCCCTTCGCTTTAGAAATCAATGGGGTTCTCAGAACCTAGACCCCTACCAACGAATGCTGAGGATATCTCAATATGACAAGTCAGATGTTTACCACACGGCGTCAATTAGCTTACATATGGAATATATCTATATTTATGTATTATATCTAAGATGATGTTGTTACGTGTATTGTGGAAGGGGAGTCTGGTGAACGGCGCTATTTAGGGCCGTCCTCGGGCCCTACGAGACATCAGCACACCGGCTTTTCACCCACCCACCCACACCATCTTACAGTTATTTCATATTAGGGTGGCCCCCTTTTAGGTTGCCCTACTATTACAGCAGTTATGGCATAACTCAACTGCTAGGCAGAGTTAGGGTGAGGTAGGTCAGGTATGTTTCTGCTAGCCAATCCGACCACAAATAATAATAAATGCCACAAATGTGTCATGAAAACAAAAAAAAATCCTTCTTAGGGAAAAATGGAGAGAAAAAAAATCTAAGAAAGTGTAATGATCTTGATCTTGTTTCAAGGAAGGAACTGGAATATTAGATTTTCTGACACCCCATCGATCAGCTGTTTGAAGAAGCCTATTCTTCAGCCTGTGATGTCACGTCCATTGCTCATATGGCTTTTCTGCTGATCAGTCTCATGCAAGTGAGTAGGATTGAGTTGCAATACCAAGCACAACCACTATACAAGTATGGCGCTGTGCCTGGTATTGTTTGAAGAGGTCACAGCCCCTGACCCACCCCTTCAAACAGCTGATTGGTGGGGGTGCTGGGAGTTGGCCCCTCAACGATAAGACCAGTCCTGAGGGAGGGTCATTATTATTTAATTATGAGAACCCCCTTTTAAACCAGAGGATTTGAATAATTAACTATATTTTGTGATTTACATGGGTTGCCTTCCTATGATCTGGAATATCTGATTATCTGCAACTCTTAGGCTCCATCGATGCTAGGTTTTATCAAACTTACTGTAGTTTTCCATTTCTAAGTACCGCTTGATCTTTTATAACAAAAAAAAAACCTCCCATGTATTGATGTAGAAAGAAAATGTACATAATATGAGGGCAGGGGTAATCATGAGGGGTGCACTAACAGATGAGCCAAGGTGCACTGACATTATATAGATACTGGTGCCTATGGTAGAGAAGCAGTGACTTTACTAGGAATATGATTGGACGTGATTAAAGGGGTTTCCAGAAATTTCATATTGATGGACTAACACCAGGAGTCAGACCCCTACCGATCAGCGATTGAGCTGCGCGCCAACCATAAAATAGCGGCTGTGCTTGGTATTGCAGCTCAGTCCCATTCACTTGAATGGGAGAGCTGTGCCTAGGCCATGTGACCGATGAACGCAACATCATGTTGCTTAGGAAGAGGCCTAAATGTTCAAGGAGCACCATGGCCTTTTCATTCAGCTGATCAACGGTTATGTCTGGAGTTGGACCGTCCTGATCTGATATTGATGACCTATCCTGAGAATAAATATCAAAATCCTGGAGAACCCATTTTAGATCACTTCACCGGTTGTAGAAGGGTGGCTTGATTTCTGAAATTGGGACAAAAGATTAGAATGTGTGAAGTGATCGTCTTCTACAAGGTCGTACTGGGCATCTGCCATTATAAACAGCACAAAATCTGTTTGCTGTGTGTTAGGGATGTGATGGGGAGTGGTCCCCAATTCTGGGGTAGACATACCATATGTGCAGCCGGACTAGTCAGTAAGGGGACTCTTTGCCATCTTGAAAGCAGCTTTCTTCTGTATATTAGATTGCATGTCAGGGGCAGAGCTAAGGAATTTTATGGCAATCAGAATTACTAGAAGCCTGTTAGGGTGGGTTCACACTAGCATTAGTGATTCCGTTATGGCTTTCCATTATAACATGGTTATAATGGAAAATAACGGCATTTATAAGACGGAAGGACGGATCCGTTCTCCTGCCCATAGACTTGTATTATGACAGAATGCAAAACGGAAGCCTTTAAAAGGCATTCCGTTTGCTTTTCGTCCTAATAGAAGTCTATGGGAATCAAAACAGATCCGTCTGGGTCCCATTATACAAGACGGAAAACAAAGTCCTGTCGACAGGACTTTGTTTTCCGTCTTGTATAACAGGACCCAGATGGATCCGTTATGCTTTCCCATAGACTTCTATTAGGACGGAAAGCAAACGGAATGCCTTTTAAAGGCTTCCGTTTTGCATTCTGTCATAATACAAGTCTATGGGCAGGAGAACGGATCCGTCCTTCCGTCTTATGGACTCCGTTATTTTCCGTTATAGCCATGTTATAACGAAAAGCCATAACGGAATCCCTGACACTAATGTGGACCCACCCTTAGAGCTATGGAGAGCTAAGCATCCATTTACTGACCTTACATGGGTACCGTATGTGGACTGTGACTGCCCCGACCAAATAGTTATGCTGCTGAGTCCAGACATGGGGCTTGTACGATCAGCATCATTATGTACCTAATGATTTTTAGGAATAATTATTTGCAGCATTGACATACTGTACGTTGTACCTTATCTTGTCCCAGATTTTCAGTGTGAAATCTACGCTGAACGCCACGTGTGAATATGACTTTACACTCTCATAATATCTATTTTCTGGTACCTAGTTTATTGGCATTCACACTGCGGCTTTGTGGTGTGAATGTGTAATGAGCCCTCCTTTAAAGGTACCAGCTAGGTCCAAATGACAGCTCATCTCCAGTAGAAGATCTCAGACTATAAGAGGAAACAGTTGTTACTTGTACCAATGTGTGTTTTTGGTCTCTAATCTGAGAACCCACTTTACCTGTCAGCTCTCATTTACCGACACTGTATGTACAGCACCTAAGAGAGAAAATGAAGTGTAGTGCAGTTATTTAGTAGATAGTGTGTGAGGGGCGGCATTCAGTTACCAGTGTGTGAGTCAATGCCACTTGACTTTTGTCAAAAGTGTCTGAGTCTGAAAGGAACAGTAGGGGGTAGATGATGGGGTCTCCCTCTTGTAATTCCTACTGCATACGCATGCAACCCACAGGACCAGATGTCTCCTGCTAGAACAAAGGGGAGAAATACACCAGGCTTAAGTCTGGCCATCGCTGGCTCAGAGACCCCAACACTGCAGCTGTGCTGTGCCCACCCAGAGCAGGACGCAGTCATGGTACAGGGCATTGGACACTGTGCTTTTGTAATGGCAGCAGTGGTGGACACAATTTGCTATGGCATGTGGTGATTGTTTAGAAGTCATCATTTGTGTGCACAACAAGCGGTAGTAACAGCTTACTAAGACAGGCGGATCCACGGTTATTATCATTTTGTATATATCTTAACATTTACAATCAGGAGTTTTATGATGTGTATTCTGATCATAAGCGCTTATTCACACCACTCTATTTTTGTGTAGAACAGACTGCCCATGGACCCATAGAGCTAAGTGGTGGTGCATGGACTTGGAAACCATTGGAGACCAGGCCTGTGTCCTACAGAAACATACAGACCTCGCTACCATACTACAAATCTTCTGTGTGTTTTGACCACACTTTTGGATATTCATAGGCAACCAGGATACAGATGCCTCTACATTGATTTCTTTGGGGAGGGGAGATGAACAATCACAGAAACAGTTGTTTGTACAATCCCCTCTCAACAAAAAAACGGCAACGTGAAAGAGCGTTGATCGACTTGCTATGTTGTCAATAGGCGCTCATCATGGGCATTACCTGAAGTGTGGGGCATCATGTGTTTTGTGGCCAGGCCATAGCTGTTTACTAGTGAGGGTTAACAAAGAAGACCACCATTTAGCAGAGAGTTGGTGACCTTCCTCCTTGGTTAACCTCCAGAATGTGAGACTTAACTAAGTTAAGCAAACATTAAAGCTCACAGAAAATGAGTATTGTTCAATGCAAAATTCATTCACATTTTTCTGTATATATAGCATATTATGTTTGATGGGAATGCTTTGCCAGGACGTGAGTGAGGCCTTTGTATGTGTCAAAGCTGGAGCCAAAGGGTTTTTTAGGTTTCCATAGAAACAGGGGCGTTCTCAATGAGAGTTTTTGACACCTGCGGGTTAATGGGCTACAATAAGACTGAATGGAAAAGGGACGGAATTCCCATGATGCCACTTTGTGAATTTGGCATTGTGCCAAGGGATTTATTGCTAATTATTTTTATAAGCATATTCTGGTTATGGTTTTTACTTAGAAAGACACTTTCAACATAGTTGTTCAGTTGTCTGCGTTTGGGTGACATGGTGCAAATTAAAGGTGGCCACCTAGAAATTCTGTAAAGTCTTGCCAGTTATTTAAAGACTACAGGGATTATAAATTGATCGGAGGGAATCCCTTTTAATTGAGTCGGTTCTCCTATCTAGAGGGGTGAAAGAAGTTATTGTGAGACCCTCATTCTGCTTCCCTGTCTGTATGAAGGGGTCTTCACTGACCAGTCTACAGGTCTCTGGATATTGCAGAAGTGACCAGAAAGATAAGGAGGTTTGACAACCCCAGGTAGAGGAATCACCTGCACTCAGCAAAGGATTGCACCTTGGCATTTCTTACATAACTGGACAAGTCCCAGGAGGCAAGTAGCCAACGCATCTAATGACACCTTTTTATTTGCTATCAAAGTCTATAAAAGTTCTTGTTGCTGGCCACCAAAAAGGTCATGTTGGCTCCTGAAGTGGCTTAACTGGCTCCACAAGTCTACAATATTTTGTCCACCCCTGCACTACATGCTTGTAGCCTTTTTTTAACCTTTGTCCTCTCTTTGAATTATGATACTGCATTTTCACGTGTAACTCTTTGTAGCTGGCCAGCTAAAACCTGTCCTAGGTTGCTAGTATAGCTTATATGTGTATACAGCTAGACCTGCCAATAGCCTTAATACAGTTCCTATGTTTATGTGAGACAAAAGCAGAGTTATTTACTGTGACATCATGTTTTGGATGTCATATAGCTGTTGTATTTTGTGTTCACAGAAGCAGAAAAAGATAATATGCCTTTAGGATTCATTTTGCAATGTAAGGTAAGCTCAGTGACACAGCAGAAACAACAGAAAGCATAGTGTTAATCTGTTGTTGCTGGGCAGAAGTTTAGACCAATCACAGCCAGCTTCTCACACAGCAAGAGTTTTCACTAATCACAGCCAGCCTCATACGCAGCCTGTCTGGGAATTCCCCCAGCTCCTGCTGCTAGAATCATTATTCACCAGAGACAGGAGCTGAATAAACATTCACTCCACTGAGAGCTGAGTTTTATGGGAACAAGAGGCCAATATAGGTATTTAAAACAGTTATATGATGTTATAAAACAATGTAACACTGCGCGTTTGCTTTGAAATAAATAAATAAATAAATAGCTAGCCAGCTTGTCACCACCTTCCTATGTATCACACAGATGTACAAAACAGCATTGACATCTATATATGTCTCAGTCCTACCTTGACATAGGTGTCCGTGCTGTTGTTATGTATCGTGTGGTGGTCCTCGCTTCTCTGCTATGGGTGTCTGCTATATGTGGAGCAAACCGGGAGAGCGGATCCCAGGGAAGATGGCTGCAGCGTAGACTATTATCAGATATTAAAGTTTGGGAGCACGCCCCGGCTGGTGGCGATATACTCCTGTTACCTTTTACTTGCGCTCACGTCTGAGCGGGTGACGTCACCGTGAGTGAGCTACGGATGGCAGTGAGGGTCTAACTTCCTACGCGTTTCGAGTACATACGGTACTCTTCGTCAGGGAATGTTACATCCTCTGCGCATATACTCACTATTTATACTCTATGTTGTATGTCCATCTGCCCTATATTTATTACTATTCAAAGCTAAACACCTCTATTTCTGAGTTCAGGCCTCTTGGTAGTTATATGATGTTCCTACTGTTAATATAGTGATTAGAACTGTATACTGAACCAGTTATATGTGTGTTTATTTACAGTTCCACCAATTGTGAACTACAGATACCATACAAATACAAATTGCAAGCTACAAATTGCATGCATTCAAAATCCATATTGCAATCCAAATTGCATACAACCATACCAGATCAAACTCCACCAATCTGCAAATAGTCACTGCTAACTGCATACTGCAAGTAGAACTATTAGTTAGACATCAAATATAAGAGAGATCATAAAGTGCTTAAATAACTTAAAGTGAGAGTACAGATACTCAAGAGAGAAATATATCCACCATTTTATGTTGAATGACAAGATTGAACAGTTGAACCACCATCTTATGCATACCGCCATTTTGTGATATCTCTTCAATACGTGTTTTGTACATGGACTATCTGCTGCGGCGGTGTGCTCTTTAGCCACCTCCGGACCGCCTAACGCAGGATCGCGTTCCGGAGGTGGCAGCCCTGCGCAGAGTCACGCATATATGCGTCATCTCGCGATGGGCGAGATTTCCTGTGAACGCGCGCACACAGGCGCGCGCGCTCACAGGAACGGAAGGTAAGAGAGTTGATCTCCAGCCTGCCAGCGGCGATCGTTCGCTGGCAGGCTGGAGATGTGTTTTTTTTAACCCCTAACAGGTATATTAGACGCTGTTTTGATAACAGCGTCTAATATACCTGCTACCTGGTCCTCTGGTGGTCCCCTTTGTTTGGATCGACCACCAGAGGACACAGGTAGCTCAGTAAAGTCCCACCAAGCACCACTACACTACACTACACCCCCCCCCCGTCACTTATTAACCCCTTATTAGCCCCTGATCACCCCTGATCACCCCATATAGACTCCCTGATCACCCCCCTGTCATTGATCACCCCCCTGTCATTGATTACCCCCCTGTAAAGCTCCATTCAGATGTCCGCATGATTTTTACGGATCCACTGATAGATGGATCGGATCCGCAAAACGCATCCGGACGTCTGAATGAAGCCTTACAGGGGCGTGATCAATGACTGTGGTTATCACCCCATATAGACTCCCTGATCACCCCCCCTGTCATTGATTACACCCCTGTCATTGATCAACCCCCTGTAAAGCTCCATTCAGATGTCCGCATGATTTTTACGGATGCACTGATAGATGGATCCGATCCGCAAAACGCATCCGGACGTCTGAATGAAGCCTTACAGGGGCGTGATCAATGACTGTGGTGATCACCCCATATAGACTCCCTGATCACCCCCCTGTAAAGCTCCATTCAGATGTCCGCATGATTTTTACGGATGCACTGATAGATGGATCCGATCCGCAAAACGCATCCGGACGTCTGAATGAAGCCTTACAGGGGCGTGATCAATGACTGTGGTGATCACCCCATATAGACTCCCTGATCACCCCCCTGTCATTGATCACCCCCCTGTAAAGCTCCATTCAGATGTCCGCATGATTTTTACGGATGCACTGATAGATGGATCCGATCCGCAAAACGCATCCGGACGTCTGAATGAAGCCTTACAGGGGCATGATCAATGACTGTGGTGATCACCCCATATAGACTCCCTGATCACCCCCCTGTCATTGATCACCCCCCTGTAAAGCTCCATTCAGATGTCCGCATGATTTTTACGGATCCACTGATAGATGGATCGGATCCGCAAAACGCATCCGGACGTCTGAATGAAGCCTTACAGGGGAGTGATCAATGACTGTGGTGATCACCCCATATAGACTCCCTGATCACCCCCCTGTCATTGATTACCCCCCTGTAAAGCTCCATTCAGATGTCCGCATGATTTTTACGGATGCACTGATAGATGGATCGGATCCGCAAAACGCATCCGGACGTCTGAATGAAGCCTTACAGGGGCGTGATCAATGACTGTGGTGATCACCCCATATAGACTCCCTGATCACCCCCCTGTCATTGATCAACCCCCCTGTCATTGATCACCCCCCCTGTCATTGATCACCCCCCCTGTCATTGATCACCCCCCTGTCATTGATCACCCCTCTGTAAGGCTCCATTCAGATATTTTTTTGGCCCAAGTTAGCAGAATTTTTTTTTTTTTTCTTACAAAGTCTCATATTCCACTAACTTGTGTCAAAAAATAAAATCTCACATGAACTCACCATACCCCTCACGGAATCCAAATGCGTAAAATTTTTTAGACATTTATATTCCAGACTTCTTCTCACGCTTTAGGGCCCCTAGAATGCCAGGGCAGTATAAATACCCCACATGTGACCCCATTTCGGAAAGAAGACACCCCCAGGTATTCCGTGAGGGGCATATTGAGTCCATGAAAGATTGAAATTTTTGTCCCAAGTTAGCGGAACGGGAGACTTTGTGAGAAAAAAATTAAAAATATCAATTTCCGCTAACTTGTGCCAAAAAAAAAAATTTCTATGAACTCGCCATGCCCCTCATTGAATACCTTGGGGTGTCTTCTTTCCAAAATGGGGTCACATGTGGGGTATTTATACTGCTCTGGCATTCTAGGGGCCCCAAAGCGTGAGAAGAAGTCTGGTATCCAAATGTCTAAAAATGCCCTCCTAAAAGGAATTTGGGCACCTTTGCGCATCTAGGCTGCAAAAAAGTGTCACACATCTGGTATCGCCGTACTCAGGAGAAGTTGGGGAATGTGTTTTGGGGTGTCATTTTACATATACCCATGCTGGGTGAGAGAAATATCTTGGTCAAATGCCAACTTTGTATAAAAAAATGGGAAAAGTTGTCTTTTGCCAAGATATTTCTCTCACCCAGCATGGGTATATGTAAAATGACACCCCAAAACACATTCCCCAACTTCTCCTGAATACGGCGATACCACATGTGTGACACTTTTTTGCAGCCTAGGTGGGCAAAGGGGCCCATATTCCAAAGAGCACCTTTAGGATTTCACAGGTCATTTACCTACTTACCACACATTAGGGCCCCTGGAAAATGCCAGGGCAGTATAACTACCCCACAAGTGACCCCATTTTGGAAAGAAGACACCCCAAGGTATTCCGTGAGGGGCATGGCGAGTTCCTAGAATTTTTTATTTTTTGTCACAAGTTAGTGGAAAATGATGATTTTTTTTTTTTTTTTTTTTCATACAAAGTCTCATATTCCACTAACTTGTGACAAAAAATAAAAAGTTCCATGAACTCACTATGCCCATCAGCGAATACCTTGGGGTCTCTTCTTTCCAAAATGGGGTCACTTGTGGGGTAGTTATACTGCCCTGGCATTCTAGGGGCCCAAATGTGTGGTAAGGAGTTTGAAATCAAATTCTGTAAAAAATGACCTGTGAAATCCGAAAGGTGCTCTTTTGAATATGGGCCCCTTTGCCCACCTAGGCTGCAAAAAAGTGTCACACATCTGGTATCTCCGTAATCGGGAGAAGTTGGGGAATGTGTTTTGGGGTGTCATTTTACATATACCCATGCTGGGTGAGAGAAATATCTTGGCAAAAGACAACTTTTCCCATTTTTTTATACAAAGTTGGCATTTGACCAAGATATTTATCTCACCCAGCATGGGTATATGTAAAAAGACACCCCAAAACACATTCCTCAACTTCTCCTGAATACAGAGATACCAGATGTGTGACACTTTTTTGCAGCCTAGGTGGGCAAAGGGGCCCACATTCCAAAGAGCACCTTTCGGATTTCACAGGTCATTTACCTACTTACCACACATTTGGGCCCCTAGAATGCCAGGGCAGTATAACTACCCCACAAGTGACCCCATTTTGGAAAGAAGAGACCCCAAGGTATTCGCTGATGGGCATAGTGAGTTCATGGAAGTTTTTATTTTTTGTCACAAGTTTGTGGAATATGAGACTTTGTATGAAAAAAAAAAATAAAAAAAAAAATCATCATTTTCCACTAACTTGTGACAAAAAATAAAAAATTCTAGGAACTCGCCATGCCCCTCACGGAATACCTTGGGGTGTCTTCTTTCCAAAATGGGGTCACTTGTGGGGTAGTTATACTGCCCTGGTATTCTAGGGGCCCAAATGTGTGGTAAGGAGTTTGAAATCAAATTCAGGAAAAAATGAGGAGTGAAATCCGAAAGGTGCTCTTTGGAATATGGGCCCCTTTGCCCACCTAGGCTGCAAAAAAGTGTCACACATCTGGTATCCCCGTACTCAGGAGAAGTTGAGGAATGTGTTTTGGGGTGTCTTTTTACATATACCCATGCTGGGTGAGATAAATATCTTGGTCAAATGACAACTTTGTATAAAAAAATGGGAAAAGTTGTCTTTTGCCAAGATATTTCTCTCACCCAGCATGGGTATATATAAAATGACACCCCAAAACACATTCCCCACCTTCTCCTGAGTACGGAGATACCAGATGTGTGACACTTTTTTGCAGCCTAGGTGGGCAAAGGGGCCCATATTCCAAAGAGCACCTTTCGGATTTCACTGGTCATTTTTTACAGAATTTGATTTCAAACTCCTTACCACACATTTGGGCCCCTAGAATGCCAGGGCAGTATAACTTCCCCACAAGTGACCCCATTTTGGAAAGAAGAGACCCCAAGGTATTCGCTGATGGGCATAGTGAGTTCATAGAACTTTTTATTTTTTGTCACAAGTTAGTGGAATATGAGACTTTGTAAGAAAAAAAAAAAAAAAAAAAAAATCATAATTTTCCGCTAACTTGTGACAAAAAATAAAAAGTTCTATGAACTCACTATGCCCATCAGTGAATACCTTAGTGTGTGTACTTTCAGAAATGGGGTCATTTGTGGGGTGTTTGTACTGTCTGGGCATTATAGAACCTCAGGAAACATGACAGGTGCTCAGAAAATCAGAGCTGCTTCAAAAAGCGGAAATTCACATTTTTGTACCATAGTTTGTAAACGCTATAACTTTTACCCAAACCATTTTTTTTTTACCCAAACATTTTTTTTTTATCAAAGACATGTAGAACTATAAATTTAGAGCAAAATTTCTATATGGATGTCGTTTTTTTTTGCAAAATTTTACAACTGAAAGTGAAAAATGTCATTTTTTTGCAAAAAAATCGTTAAATTTCGATTAATAACAAAAAAAGTAAAAATGTCAGCAGCAATGAAATACCACCAAATGAAAGCTCTATTAGTGAGAAGAAAAGGAGGTAAAATTCATTTGGGTGGTAAGTTGCATGACCGAGCAATAAATGGTGAAAGTAGTGTAGGTCAGAAGTGTAAAAAGTGGCCTGGTCTTTCAGGGTGTTTAAGCACTGGGGGCTGAGGTGGTTAAACCTACTGTTTCCATAGAATGGCACTAGAGGAATTACAGAGTAATAGACAGTCTGGTTAGACTAAAAGTCAGAGATATCAAAATTCTTCTAATGCCACAGCGCAAAAGGCACTTCATAATGCTGCGCCTGCGACACCCTTTACTTACTAACATGCACACTTCCTGTCATGAACATTAAACCATCTCATCATCTCCTTCATTAAGGGAAACGGCAAGATTAACAGGTGCTATCCCTAGTCAGAACCACTTTAACCACCTCCGGACCGCCTAACGCAGGATCGCGTTCCGGAGGTGGCAGCCCTGCGCACAGTCACGCATATACGCGTCATCTCGCGAGACGCGAGACTTCCTGTGAACGCGCGCACACAGGCGCGCGCGCTCACAGGAACGGAAGGTAAGAGAGTTGATCTCCAGCCTGCCAGCGGCGATCGTTCGCTGGCAGGCTGGAGATGTGATTTTTTTAACCCCTAACAGGTATATTAGACGCTGTTTTGATAACAGCGTCTAATATACCTGCTACCTGGTCCTCTGGTGGTCCCCTTTGTTTGGATCGACCACCAGAGGACACAGGTAGCTCAGTAAAGTAGCACCAAGCACCACTACACTACACCCCCCCACCGTCACTTATTAACCCCTTATTAGCCCCTGATCACCCCATATAGACTCCCTGATCACCCCCCTGTCATTGATTACCCCCCTGTCATTGATCAACCCCCTGTAAAGCTCCATTCAGACGTCCGCATGATTTTTACGGATCCACTGATAGATGGATCGGATCCGCAAAACGCATCCGGACGTCTGAATGAAGCCTTACAGGGGCATGATCAATGACTGTGGTGATCACCCCATATAGACTCCCTGATCACCCCCCTGTAAAGCTCCATTCAGATGTCCGCATGATTTTTACGGATGCACTGATACATGGATCGGATCCGCAAAACGCATCCGGTCGTCTGAATGAAGCCTTACAGGGGCATGATCAATGACTGTGGTGATCACCCCCCTGTCATTGATTACCCCCCTGTAAAGCTCCATTCAGATGTCCGCATGATTTTTACGGATGCACTGATAGATGGATCGGATCCGCAAAACGCATCCGGACGTCTGAATGAAGCCTTACAGGGGCATGATCAATGACTGTGGTGATCACCCCATATAGACTCCCTGATCACCCCCCTGTCATTGATTACCCCCCTGTCATTGATTACCCCCCTGTAAAGCTCCATTCAGACGTCCGCATGATTTTTACGGATGCACTGATAGATGGATCGGATCCGCAAAACGCATCCGGACGTCTGAATGAAGCCTTACAGGGGCGTGATCAATGACTGTGGTGATCACCCCATATAGACTCCCTGATCACCCCCCTGTCATTGATTACCCCCCTGTCATTGATTACCCCCCTGTAAAGCTCCATTCAGATGTCCGCATGATTTTTACGGATGCACTGATAGATGGATCGGATCCGCAAAACGCATCCGGACGTCTGAATGAAGCCTTACACGGGCGTGATCAATGACTGTGGTTATCACCCCATATAGACTCCCTGATCACCCCCCTGTCATTGATCACCCCCCTGTCATTGATCAACCCCCCTGTCATTGATCAACCCCCCTGTCATTGATCAACCCCCCTGTCATTGATCACCCCTCTGTAAGGCTCCATTCAGATATTTTTTTGGCCCAAGTTAGCGGAATTTATTTTTTTTTTTCTTACAAAGTCTCATATTCCACTAACTTGTGTCAAAAAATAAAATCTCACATGAACTCACCATACCCCTCACGGAATCCAAATGCGTAAAATTTTTTAGACATTTATATTCCAGACTTCTTCTCACGCTTTAGGGCCCCTAGAATGCCAGGGCAGTATAAATACCCCACATGTGACCCCATTTCGGAAAGAAGACACCCCCAGGTATTCCGTGAGGGGCATATTGAGTCCATGAAAGATTGAAATTTTTGTCCCAAGTTAGCGGAACGGGAGACTTTGTGAGAAAAAAATAAAAAATATCAATTTCCGCTAACTTGTGCCAAAAAAAAAAATTTCTATGAACTCGCCATGCCCCTCATTGAATACCTTGGGGTGTCTTCTTTCCAAAATGGGGTCACATGTGGGGTATTTATACTGCCCTGGCATTCTAGGGGCCCCAAAGCGTGAGAAGAAGTCTGGTATCCAAATGTCTAAAAATGCCCTCCTAAAAGGAATTTGGGCACCTTTGCGCATCTAGGCTGCAAAAAAGTGTCACACATCTGGTATCGCCGTACTCAGGAGAAGTTGGGGAATGTGTTTTGGGGTGTCATTTTACATATACCCATGCTGGGTGAGAGAAATATCTTGGTCAAATGCCAACTTTGTATAAAAAAATGGGAAAAGTTGTCTTTTGCCAAGATATTTCTCTCACCCAGCATGGGTATATGTAAAATGACACCCCAAAACACATTCCCCAACTTCTCCTGAATACGGCGATACCACATGTGTGACACTTTTTTGCAGCCTAGGTGGGCAAAGGGGCCCATATTCCAAAGAGCACCTTTAGGATTTCACAGGTCATTTACCTACTTACCACACATTAGGGCCCCTGGAAAATGCCAGGGCAGTATAACTACCCCACAAGTGACCCCATTTTGGAAAGAAGACACCCCAAGGTATTCCGTGAGGGGCATGGCGAGTTCCTAGAATTTTTTATTTTTTGTCACAAGTTAGTGGAAAATGCTTATTTTTTTTTTTTTTTTTTTTTCATACAAAGTCTCATATTCCACTAACTTGTGACAAAAAATAAAAAGTTCCATGAACTCACTATGCCCATCAGCGAATACCTTGGGGTCTCTTCTTTCCAAAATGGGGTCACTTGTGGGGTAGTTATACTGCCCTGGCATTCTAGGGGCCCAAATGTGTGGTAAGGAGTTTGAAATCAAATTCTGTAAAAAATGACCTGTGAAATCCGAAAGGTGCTCTTTGGAATATGGGCCCCTTTGCCCACCTAGGCTGCAAAAAAGTGTCACACATCTGGTATCTCCGTAATCGGGAGAAGTTGGGGAATGTGTTTTGGGGTGTCATTTTACATATACCCATGCTGGGTGAGAGAAATATCTTGGCAAAAGACAACTTTTCCCATTTTTTTATACAAAGTTGGCATTTGACCAAGATATTTATCTCACCCAGCATGGGTATATGTAAAAAGACACCCCAAAACACATTCCTCAACTTCTCCTGAATACAGAGATACCAGATGTGTGACACTTTTTTGCAGCCTAGGTGGGCAAAGGGGCCCACATTCCAAAGAGCACCTTTCGGATTTCACAGGTCATTTACCTACTTACCACACATTTGGGCCCCTAGAATGCCAGGGCAGTATAACTACCCCACAAGTGACCCCATTTTGGAAAGAAGAGACCCCAAGGTATTCGCTGATGGGCATAGTGAGTTCATGGAAGTTTTTATTTTTTGTCACAGGTTTGTGGAATATGAGACTTTGTATGAAAAAAAAAAAAAAAAAAAAAAATCATCATTTTCCACTAACTTGTGACAAAAAATAAAAAATTCTAGGAACTCGCCATGCCCCTCACGGAATACCTTGGGGTGTCTTCTTTCCAAAATGGGGTCACTTGTGGGGTAGTTATACTGCCCTGGTATTCTAGGGGCCCAAATGTGTGGTAAGGAGTTTGAAATCAGGAAAAAATGAGGAGTGAAATCCGAAAGGTGCTCTTTGGAATATGGGCCCCTTTGCCCACCTAGGCTGCAAAAAAGTGTCACACATCTGGTATCCCCGTACTCAGGAGAAGTTGAGGAATGTGTTTTGGGGTGTCTTTTTACATATACCCATGCTGGGTGAGATAAATATCTTGGTCAAATGACAACTTTGTATAAAAAAATGGGAAAAGTTGTCTTTTGCCAAGATATTTCTCTCACCCAGCATGGGTATATATAAAATGACACCCCAAAACACATTCCCCACCTTCTCCTGAGTACGGAGATACCAGATGTGTGACACTTTTTTGCAGCCTAGGTGGGCAAAGGGGCCCATATTCCAAAGAGCACCTTTCGGATTTCACAGGTCATTTTTTACAGAATTTGATTTCAAACTCCTTACCACACATTTGGGCCCCTAGAATGCCAGGGCAGTATAACTACCCCACAAGTGACCCCATTTTGGAAAGAAGAGACCCCAAGGTATTCGCTGATGGGCAAAGTGAGTTCATAGAACTTTTTATTTTTTGTCACAAGTTAGTGGAATATGAGACTTTGTAAGAAAAAAAAAAAAAAAAATCATCATTTTCCGCTAACGTGTGACAAAAAATAAAAAGTTCTATGAACTCACTATGCCCATCAGCGAATACCTTAGGGTGTGTACTTTCAGAAATGGGGTCATTTGTGGGGTGTTTGTACTGTCTGGGCATTGTAGAACCTCAGGAAACATGACAGGTGCTCAGAAAGTCAGAGCTGCTTCAAAAAGCGGAAATTCACATTTTTGTACCATAGTTTGTAAACGCTATAACTTTTACCCAAACCATTTTTTTTTTACCCAAACTTTTTTTTTTATCAAAGACATGTAGAACTATAAATTTAGAGCAAAATTTCTATATGGATGTCGTTTTTTTTTGCAAAATTTTACAACTGAAAGTGAAAAATGTCATTTTTTTGCAAAAAAATCGTTAAATTTCGATTAATAACAAAAAAAGTAAAAATGTCAGCAGCAATGAAATACCACCAAATGAAAGCTCTATTAGTGAGAAGAAAAGGAGGTAAAATTCATTTGGGTGGTAAGTTGCATGACCGAGCAATAAACGGTGAAAGTAGTGTAGGTCAGAAGTGTAAAAAGTGGCCTGGTCTTTCAGGGTGTTTAAGCACTGGGGGCTGAGGTGGTTAAAGCTACACATACTGTATATTCCCATTGGAGTCTCGCCCCAGTATAATGTGATGGGGACTGCTCACATTGACAGATGCAGCAAACTTTAATTTGACATTGACACAACACATGCCATTGAAAATAATATGAATATGTCATCAGTATGAGATTGGTGACCCAGTGCCCACACCGATCAGCTGTTAGTGGCAGCCACAGGTTCTAGAAGTTAACAATGTATGAAGCTGGAGCACCACGGTGCCGTATTCTGTGTAGTGGCCATTCTCGGGTACTGCGGCTGATGCTCCTATTTCAGTGGCTTCCTGCACTGTTTAAGGCCTCATGCACATGAACGTATTTTTATTCCGTGTCCGTTCCGTTTTTTTTTACGGACCGTATACGGAACTATTCATTTCAATGGGTCCGCAAACAAAAGGAAGGTACTCCGTGTGCATTCCGTTTCCGTATGTCCGTATTTCCGTTCCGCAAAAAAATAGAACATGTCCTATTATTGTCCGCATTACGGACAAGGATAGTACTGTTCTATTAGGGGCCGTTCTGCAAAATACGGAATGCATACGGATGTCATCCGTAATTTTTGCAGATCCGTTTTTTTACGGACCACAAAATACATATGGTCGTGTGCATAAGGCCTAATTCTGAAACCTGTGGCTGCCGCTTACAGCTGATCGGTAGGGTCTTGGACCCCTCGATCTCATATTGATGACCTGTGGAAAACCTCTATAATAGATACTCCATATTTATCTTCTGCATTAGGTATATTTACAGGAAGGTCCATAAATATTGGGACATTGACACAATTCTAACATTTTTGGCTCTATACACCACCACAATAGATATAAAATGAAACGAACAAGATGTGCTTTAACTGCAGACTGTCAGCTTTAATTTGAGGGTATTTACATCCAAATCAGGTGAACGGTGTAGGAATTACAACAGTTTGCATATGTGCCTCCCACTTGTTAAGGAACCAAAAGTAATGGGACAATTGGCTTCTCAGCTGTTCCATGGCAAGGTGTGTGTTATTCCCTCATTATCCAAATTACAATGAGCAAATAAAAAGGTCCAGAGTTCATTTCAAGTGTGCTATTTGCATTTGGAATCTGTTGCTTTCAACTCTCAAGATGAGATCCAAAGAGCTGTCACTATCAGTGAAGCAAGCCATCATTAGGCTGAAAAAACAAAACAAACCCATCAGAGAGATAGCAAAAACATTAGGCGTGGCCAAAACAACTGTTTGGAACATTCTTAAAAAGAAGGAACGCACCGGTGAGCTCAGCAACACCAAAAGACCTGGAAGACCACAGAAAACAACTGTGGTGGATGACCAAAGAATTCTTTCCCTGGTGAAGAAAACACCCTTCACTACAGTTGGCTAGGTCAAGAACACTCTCCAGGAAGTAGGTGTATGTGTGTCAAAGTCAACAATTAAGAGAAGACTTCACCAGAGCGAATACAGAGGGTTCACCACAAGATGTAAACCATTGGTGAGCCTCAAAAACAGGAAGGCCAGATTAAAGTTTGTCAAACGACATCTAAAAAAGACTTCACAGTTCTGGAACAACATCCTATTGACAGATGAGACCAAGATCAACTTGTACCAGAGTGATGGGAAGAGAAGAGTATGGAGAAGGAAAGGAACTGCTCATGATCCTAAGCATGTCACCTCATCAGTGAAGCATGGTGGTGGTACTGTCATGGCATAGGCATGTATGGCTGCCAATGGAACTGGTTGTATTATATTTATTGATGATGTGACTGCTGACAAAAGCAGCAGGATGAATTCTGAAGTGTTTCTGGCAATATTATCTGCTCATATTCAGCCAAATGCTTCAGAACTCATTAGACGGCGCTTCACAGTGCAGATGGACAATGACCCAAAGCATACTGCAAAAGCAACCAAAGAGAAAGAAGTGGAATGTTATGCAATGGCCAAGTCAATCACCTAAACCTGAATCCGATTGAGCATGCATTTCACTTGTTAAAGACAAAACTGAAGGGAAAATGCCCCAAGAACAAGCAGAAACTGAAGACAGTTGCAGTAGAGGCCTGGCAGAGCATCACCAGGGATGAAACCCAGCATCTGGTGATGTCGATGGGTTCCAGACTTCAGGCTGTAATTGACTGCAAAGGATTTGCAACCAAGTATTAAAAAGTGAAAGTTTGATTTATGATTATTATTCTGTTCCATTACTTTTGGTTCCTTAACAAGTGGGAGGCACATATGCAAACTGTTGTAATTCCTACACCTTTCACCTGATTTGGATGTAAATACCCTCAAATTAAAGCTGACAGTCTGCAGTTAAAGCACATCTTGTTCGTTTCATTTTATATCCATTGTGGTGGTGTTTAGAGCCAAAAATGTTAGAATTGTGTCAATGTCCCAATATTTATGGACCTGACTGTATATAGTTCATCTTCATCCACCATTGTATTGACCTTTTCCTGGTAAGACAGCAATAAGTAGGGCTGTTTTATTGTATTTCTATAACTCAAATTTTCCATTTAATCCGCTACTTTATAGTTGTGGGGAAAAAAACTTCCATCTTTAAAGACGACTGCTGTGCTTCATCAATGTAACACATGACAGGAATTGATTTAAATGTGTGAATATTCACCTTTCAGTATGCCCCAGCTCTCTGAGTACAGAATAGTGGCTTCTTTTTTATTTCACAAATGAAGGCAGCAATGCTGAATTAATTATTTCATGCCAGCACCGACATTTGCCATATATTAATTCAGTACAAGTTGCTGCAAGACCTGGGAAACCTCCACTGTACTCCGGAGAGGGCGTATTGGAGGGGACGGCATGTATGAAATTCTTGATCTAGTAAAGTACACTGCAGTAAGTTGATACATGCATAAAGTAATGAACATGGCATTGTGTCACTGGCTTATTATCCATGCCATGTGTGTGGTCTCAGCGTGATCAGCATGTCCTAGAACAAACCCGTCAAGTTCACAAGACGAGGCTGTCCAGACTGGTAATCCATTAGTATTACTAAAATACATCAGGATTCTGAATTATGGGCAAAACACAGGACCAGCCAATTGGTCACTCTACAAGTCGTCAGCTATAATACAATGTGGTCTGGAACAAATCTATATTTACCAGTAGGTTCTGAATTCCTTTTCTGAATATGAAACTAAAAATACTCTCGCTGCATCCAAAAGGCCCAAATGTGCTTCACAGATAGCGTCTGGAAGTTTTACAGTAGTCAAGGTTGTATCAGTAAATGTATTCAGAAATAATTAAACTTACTGGAGCAGAACTCCTCTGCTATGGCACCCAGTAATTCAGTTCCTGCCAAACTACCATATGGTTACCAGGAGTGGAGCTGAGAAGTGCGAGAGGATCCAATGAGCTGTGGACTTTGTATTTTCAGACTGAAGTTTAATCAAGGAGTGTCCTTCAAAATCGGAAAAATTGGAGATCTGAAGATTCTGGTCTGTACATAGCATGGTGGGTAAGTAGGCGACATGTAAATTCCTGTACTTCCTGGAGCTTTTCCCTTGTCTGTAAATGACATTAAAGAGCATTTCTATCTAAGCATGTACCTGTAATTAAAAAGTGATGAAAAAAAATAGAACATATCCTATACTTTTTCAATTTGGAGACAAGCACAGGACATTTCTATAAAAGGGAAAGGGCGACATGAACGTAGCTGGTAGCCGTGTTCTGCAGATCCACGGTTTGTGAACCACAAAACACATATGGTCGTGTGCATAAGGCCTTAGTAAATCACTCATTTGATAATTATGTTTGTTTTACTGTAGGGGATATTATTACTGTACTATCTAGTAGTATTGATCGAGCACCAAATTGCTCGGGTAGAACACTTTGGGATGCTCAGGTGCTCTACAGAGCACAATGGAAGTCAATGGAAGAAACTGAGCATTAAACCAGGCACCCCCTGCTCTGAGGAGGGGAGGGTGCTGGGTCCCATTAAGGTCTATGCAGAAGATCGCTGTACAGTGAGGGAATCCCCCAGTGTGAGTCCACAGCTTAGGAGTCCCTGCTCTGACTCCATATTTAGCTATGTCTATATATGGAGTCAGTGCTTGGGGATACCCAGTGTATTTGAATCTAATTTAGCCTCTATTTTTGAAAAGCTTCTGCCAGGATTTGAACTCACAACCATCTACATCAGAAGCAAGGACTTTAACCACTCAACTATAAAGCTGAATGATAAACAATGTCAGAAAAACCTTATAGTAGAGTCATATAGTGAGTATTCCTATACAGCAGAAGTATCATTTCATATTTCAGTGCAGGTTAACATATAGCTGTATAGCGTAGTGGTTAAAGTTCTTGGCTCGAATGTAGAAGGTTGTGAGTTCAAATCCCAGCAGAAATGTTTCAGAAAAAGAGATTAAATTTATATATTTAATATTATTTTTTTGTAATTGTAAAAAATGTATGGCACAAAATAAATGTGCAATTACTAATATATATATATATATATATATATATATATAATCATACTTTTGATATATATATATATGAATGCATAATATGTGGGAAACTACTACTGATGTTTTTAGCCATCATATATGCATATATTATAATATATTACATATTCTAAATATATAATAATATATATAAATACCGTATATTATGGCAAAAAACTTATATATACAGTGAATATAAAAAGTCTACACACGCCTGTTAAAATGTCAGGTTTCTGTGCTGTAAAAAAATTTGACAAAGATAAATCATTTAAGAACTTTTTTCACCTTTTAATGTGAGCTATCAACTTTACCACTCAATTGAAAATCAAACTGAAATCTTTTAGGTGGAGGGAAGAAAAAAAAAAAATTAAATAATGTGGTCGCATAAGGGTGCACACCCTCTTATAACTGGGGATGTAGCTGTGTTCAGAATTAAGCAATCACATTCAAAATCATTTTAATAGGAGTCAGCATACACCTGCCACCATTTAAAGTGCCTCTGATTAACCCCAAATAAAGTTCAGCCGCTCTAGTTTTTTTCAGGAAATTTTCTTTGTTGCATCCCACAGCAAAAGCCATGGTCCACAATGAGCTTCCAAAGCATCAGAGGGATCTCATTGTTAAAAGGTATCAGTCAGGAGTAGGGTACAAAAGAATTTCCAAGGCATTAGATATACCATGGAACACAGTGAAGACAGTCATCATCAAGTGGAGAAAATATGGCACAACAGTGACATTACCAAGAACTAGACGTCCCTCCAAAATTGATGAAAAGACGAGAAGAAAACTGGTCTGGGTGGCTACCAAGAGGTCTATAGCAACATTAAAAGAGCTTCAGGAAATTCTGGCAAGTACTGGCTATGTGGTACATGTAACAACAATCTCCCGTATTCTTCATATGTCTGGGCTATGGGGTAGAGTGGCAAGATGAAAGCCTTTTCTTACGAAGAAAAACATCCAAGCCAGGCTACATTTTGCAAAAACACACTGAAGTCTCCCAAAAGCATGTTGGAAAAGGTGTTATGGTCTGATGAAACCAAGGTTGAACTTTTTGGCCATAATTCCAAAAGATATGCTTGGCACAAAAACAACACAGCACATCACCAAAAGAACACCATACCCACAGTGAAGCATGGTGGTGGCAGCATCATATTTTGGGGCTGCTTTTCTTCAGCTGGAACTGGGGCCTTAGTTAAGCTAGAGGGAATGCTGAACAGTTCCAAATACCAGTCAATATTGTCACAAAACCTTCAGGCTTCTGCTAGAAAGCTGAACATGAAGAGGAACTTCATCTGTCAGCATGACAACGACCCAAAGCATACATCCAAATCAACAAAGGAATGGCTTCAGTAGAAGAAGATTAAAGTTGTGGAATGGCCCAGCCAGAGCCCAGACCTGAATCCGATTGAAAATCTGTGGGGTGATCTGAAGAGGGCTTTTGCACAGGAGATGCCCTCGCAATCTGACAGATTTGGAGTGTTTTTGCAAAGAAGAGTGGGCAAATCTTGCCAAGTCAAAATGTGCCATGCTGATAGACTCATACCCAAAAAGACTGAGTGCTGTAATAAAATCAAAAGGTGCTTCAACAAAGTATTAGTTTAAGGGTGTGCACACTTGTGCAACCATATTATTTTATTTTTATATTTTTTCTTCCCTCTACCTAAAAGATTTCAGTTTGTTTTTCAATTGAGTTGTACAGTTTATAGGTCACATTAAAGGTGGAAAAAGTTCTGAAAAGATTTATCTTTGGCTCATTTTTTTACATCACAGAAACCTGACATTTTAACAGGGGTGTGTGTTTATTTAAATATATATATTAAAATTAAATGTACCCTCTATTTCTGAAAGGTTTCTGCTGCGACTTGAACTCAGAACCCTCTACATTAAAGCCAAGAACCTTAACCACTACACTATACAGCTCCATGTTAACTTGCAGTGAAACTTGAAATTATACTTCTGCTGTATAGCAATACTTACTACATGACATACTACTATGAGGTTTTTCTGACACAGTTTATCATTCAGCTGAGTGGTTAAAGCCCTTGCCTCTAATGTAGAAGGTTGTGAGTTCAAATCCTGGCAGAAACTTTTCAGAAAGAAAGGCTAAATTGGATTTAAATATACTGACTCATGCATTGCGCTCAAGCACACTAGGTATTCAGCCGAACACTGTGATGCGCAGAGCATCGTGATGCTCGAGCCGAACTGGTGTTTGGCCGAGCATGCTCGCTCAACACTACTATCTAGTTTTTCAGCATGGTCTGCTGGCTGCTGAGAAAGTGAAACATTACTTGTCACCCATTAAAATCAATGCATGTTTGAGTAATGGCTGTTCACCTGCAGTGTTCTAGAGCACCTTTCTACTTTGGTTTGTAAAGTGATCTTCAATCAGGGGATCTAATAGGGCATATGAAAGGGGTTTGTAAGAGTGGGGTTTTTTTTTATAGAGAAGTCTTCAATCAGGGGACCTAAAAGAGTTTGTAATAGTGCAATTTTTTTTTATAATAAAAGAAAATGTGTCACCAAACATTTATCTGCTGGTTACAACCAGATAGCAACAAATATCCTAATCTTCTAAACTGTTTTTATTATCTGATTGCAGATTTATTTTATTCGATTTCTTGAACGTGAATACAGGGGCATCCATCTTGCCTGAGCGGTTCATAACATAATTTAGACATATGCTTTACAGTTGACACCATGGGCCATAGACACAATGGACAGGAGGGGACCTCATTGACTTCTATGGGTAGAGTTTTCTAGGCATGCTCTGTGACCTGTGCAGAGGTCATTGTACAAGGGAGGAATAGATACGATTTGACAATCGCCTACTGTGAATGGAGGATCCTTCGTTATCTATACACATAGGTGATATCTGTCATTTTCATCCTATCTGTGATAATGACAGGTGATTTGAACAGACCAAGAAGTGGCACCTATTATTAGGGGGAAACTGCAGGATTTTTTTTAAATATAAATATTGACATTGAAAATTAAATATAACATCACCAAAATTCCTTAAAATGTGTTTAACGTAAAAGGTCATTTTCTGATGACATATTCCCTTCATATAAAAATTTTACTTTAATTGTAATTATAAACCAATGCCATTCAAATAAATATTTGGCAGTAGATATTTCATGCCTAACATGTCCCATGGGAAGTGGAGACACCAATTGGGTACCTCAGCTATAATAGACACAAATGACAAAGTTGTGCTTGTGGTAAAATGTGAAGCGTAAAGACATTATAACAAGGTGTTATCACAGTCATTATGTCAGCATGGCCCCAGCTTAATTAAATCACATATTAAAATGCAAGGACTAAAAAATATTAATTGTGCTTGAAATTACAGTCACTGTTATTACCCCATGTTGTCCATATAACATTTACAGTCCCAGTGGTCGCCTTCATACAGACAGATATAAGCTGACTGCACTTGGCTCACCTTTGGGAATCTATTAGGGAACCTTCATTGATGTGTTGGGAATTACACTAATAGTTCCCTAGTGCACCTCTGTTATCATAGCAATACACTCATAATGCAGGGCACCTATGTAGCTTAGACATACGAAGGACTTCAATTTGCATGTGAATACAATGTTTATCCAATGGCAATGAAATACAATAGGACATGATGAAGCTACAGTGTGTGTATTCTTTTGATAAGAAAATGGATTGTATAGCATGCGGGCTTGGCATTTACTTCATGGTTGTCCTACATTCAGTATCATATGAAAACATAACAGATGTATAAATAGCAAACACATAAATACACAACACGTGAGACATGGATGGTATCTTCTTCTTTACACACACACTATATATATATATATATACACTCTGACTTTTTATAGGGGATTATGTACCTTATATACAGTATCCTTGGACCAGTACACCTTCCAGGTAGAAGTCCTGTCTGATGAGATATCACAGAGGAATGTTGTATGTTTCTGGACAGTTTCAGCAGAGCCGGATTCCTTTGCTTAACCTTTCTGTTGGCCTAAGGGGTCCGTCATCATTGACCCCACCTTGCTGTCAAATGCTGGATATACTGGTCTGACTGGAGGTCGTTACTGGAGCCACCCAGCCAGTTAACTGACCATTTGGATGATCTGGTCATGTCAGTTAGGGCGCGGTGGACAAATAGCCCTCCTGGGGGCAAAATCAAAACTGTTGTGATGGATTAGTTTTACTGATGTGTGGTTAGGACAATTTTGATAAAGCACAAGCATCAATATATAGTAAAACTGTGACATTTTAATGTTACCCTTTACTCTCAAGGGCCACATTCGGGGTCCACAATTGACGACTGATGGTGTGGAATTCTGGAATTTGAGCATATGGTGCATTTCCTTTACTTTTTTGAATGTTGCTGCGTAGGTCTATATTATCTCTGTAAATGAAGGTGCCTTCTATACCAATGCACTTGTTTTTTCCAGTGACTGATGGTCAGTCACTAAACCAGTGACCTGTATCTTGTCAGTGGAGAGGGACTGATGTGATCAGTTTTTCTCCCCTCTCCATTTAGAGAGTACAGCACGTGTATCTTCCCAATGCTACCCCGCTCCGTTCCCATGATGACAATGAGAGTACATTATTAGGGCGCTGTGCCTGTTACTTTGCTCCTCTTCATCTTCTTTGGAGCAGCTCATTCTTAATATTGGTTGGGGTCTCAGTGGTCAGACACTGATAGACCACAAATTGACAGCTCATAAAAAACAAGTTTCATTAGTCACTGGACGAATGAATTAATCAAATTTAGTATAGTTCAAGAAGAAATTCACCATGTTTGGTTATGACAAGAACAGAGCTAGGGACTAGGGCCCCAGGATGGACTTCACCATCAGAAAGTAAGGTTTGTGGGGGGAATCCTCTGGCAGTCAGAAGGCTCATCAGAGACAGAGCAGTGTCCTTCTCTGGCGTAAGCTGTGTTTTAGAAAGTTTGTTCTGTACCTGAGATCCACTTTTTTGGAATTTGTTGCTTACAATTCTAAAAGAACTGAGACCAGTGAACTGAGTACGAGAGCAGAGTGACATCTACTAAATGTACCCTTTCTGGCAGTACATTACAGTACAGAATCTCTGACAGCAGTCTGCATTGTCAGCTATGTTTTATATTGGAAGTACGCTTTGTCAGTGGTCACACCATTGTGTTTTATGGTGCTGCTCGCGCTATAGAGATAGGTAACTAATCTGAAAACAGGAGCTTGATGTTTTAATGCTGATCATTCACTTAAAGGGTTTGTCTCATCACAGATAATGGGAGCATATCGTTAGGATATGTCCCCATTGTCTTATAGGTGTGGGTCTCACCGCTGGGACCCACACCTATATCGGGAATGGAGCCCTGCAAAGTGGTGGCTGGAAGACTCTGGTCTGGCCACCACCGAGCCCGCTCCCCATAGAAGTAAATAGGAGCGCACCATGCATGACCGGCCACTTCTCCCATTCACTTCTATGGGCTCGACAGAAATAGTCCAGCCAGCGCTCTGCTATTTTCGGCCCCCATCAAAAATGAATGGGGGGCGGGGTGCATGCGCAGTGTGCCCTCCACCACTTTTGGGGCTCCGCTCTCAATATAGGTGCGGGTCCCAGCGGTGGGCCACACAAAAAAAATGGAACGGACAAGGAAAAAAAATAATTTTTGGGCCCTAACAATGAGCTATGCATCCAAACATCATCCTGGACAGCTTGGACTGAATGTACACATGCAAATCCATTTGCAGATTTTGTTGCAAGTCCGCCCCAAAATCACATTTGTAGCATGCAGATTCTGCTGCCAGTTTGCATATCACGGTCACCCCTCATATCATATAACCCCTCTGCATTGAATCCGCATTAAAATTTAACAGAAACTGACAATTATAAAGATCCACGCTGCAGGTCTATTTCCAAGTGTAAAAAATTTAGCAGCATGTGGATGAGAATTGTTCAGATCTCGCCCCCATGGCTGTTACTGTCATTTTCTGTGCCCAATTTCATACAGAAAATGCACTGGGTTTCCTGTATACGTGGACATACCTGTTATATAGGCCCTTGGTATTTTGTATAAAGTTTTACAAATTCTATGGATACAGTATGTTTTAACTGTTGCCAAAAGCTAAAAAAAATAATCTATAAGATACTGACTGTTCCAATGCTTTTGGTACCTAAGTGTCCATCTGCATCTTGTTGCAAGACGTTATTCTCCATGGACACAGGACAATGGCAGCCTGTTGCTAGCAGTAGCAGAGACGCGTCATCCATAATGATGTCACCACACTGCCTGCTGTTGCACACAGAGGACACCCGGGGCTAATGTCTGCGATCGGTTGTAACTCCAATCTCAGACATTTAACCCCTCAGATGCCATGTCTAATGTAACTGCTGCATCTGAGAGCGGAAAACTGGGGAGCAGTGTGCTACCGGGGCCAGAACACCCTCCCAAAATAAACAATAAACAAAAAATAAACAACAAATGCATTGTCGCGTCTATTAAAATTAAAAAAATATTTATCCCATAAGGGTGTAACAGAAAATAAATCAAAAGGACTGAATCACACTTTTTTCGTCACTTCACTTCCACACAAAAATTAAATAAAAAGTTTCATGCACAACCCAAAAGGATATCAGTGAAAAGTACAGATGAGTCTTCACACAACTCTGTAGATGTATATATAAAAAAGTTACGGAGATCAGAATTTGGCGATGATAATTATATTGACCCAGAGAATGAAGGTAACAGGTTAGTTTTACCGCATAGGGAACATTGTCAAAACAAAACCTATAAAACTGTGGTGGAATTGTGTTTCTTTTTCCAATTCCACCCCATTTGGAATTTTTTTTCCAGCTTCCCGTTTCATTTTATGCAACAGTAAATGGTGCCCTTAGAAAGATACAATGGAAGTATGGGAGTATAAAACAGAAACGCAAACATGAAAAAACACAGCGTTCTCAAATCACAGCGTTCTCGAAGGATTAAAGTCCGTAACTTATAATACAAATTGTGAAATTACTGGTTAAGTACTTAAAAGCCTTTTAGGCATCACAGCCCTGTCCTAAGGACAATGCACATAGTAGGCACTGTAGTTGTTTATCTGGAAAGATGCAGGTTGTCACCTTTATTGTGGCGGCTGTAATTATCTACTATAATGAAGGGGTTAACTCTCTGGCCTGTTTAGTCATAAGCAACTATTCTTGCCTTTCACTCATTTCTCATGTTCTGAAGCACTAAAAAAATATACAGCATGTAAAACATGACAGAGTAAAGCACACGGCAAGTAAGAAGAAATGCACGCTGCCCTTGATAAAATTCGCTTTACTTTAAATTGCTGGCAGGTAGAAAGCTAAGTATATCAGAACCTGTCTTCCCTGTTCTGTGCACTTTCTTGAGATGCCTATTATATAAATTGAAAACAAGTTGTACATTTTAATGCACCTTACCCAGCATTATACCGAAAACAAATGGATTCTGCGTGCCTACTGGCCCATACTCAAATTTAGCCCCAAGAAATATGCTCGAACTGAGGATTGCAAAGCACTGCCCTCTAGTGGTGACACATTTGAACTGTACAGCTAAGGAAAGTTCACGTTAGCATAAAGATTTACGTTTCATTTTGCTCTCTCATGACCCTTTTCTTTTCAGCATGCTTCATAAAAGGAATAACTGAAAGGCATAATTGTGTCCTATACTTATACCATGAAAAGAAATACGGATTTCATTTCTCTTTTGCACATGAATCTTTATCTTTCCTGTTCAACCAATAAAAATGTATGTTTCTTTTGTTACACAGGGCTTTTATTATCAGAAGGCATTCACCAATAGGACACCGCAGTGTGTTTTATAAGGGAATTGTGTGGGATGTTATAGGTAACTGGGAAGATATCTTATGTTTCATCATGCCAGTGTTAAAACGGGTGTCCAGCCTTTTTTAAGTGATGTCCTATCATCAGGATAGGCCATCAGTTACTGATGGGTAAGGTTCCAGCTCCCCCACCGATTAGCAGTTTGGGTGTAGCTCCATCATCAGAATTTGGCGCTGGAACTACAGAGCACCATCAACATTGTAGTGGATAGCTTTTGTCACTGCAGCTCTGCTCCCACTGAAATCAATTGGAACAGCCCTACAGCCATGAGCGCTATCCACTACATTGTTGATGGTGCTCTGGAGTTCTGTTGTCAACTTCCAGTAAAAGAGCTACATAGAACAGCTGATCGTGGAGGAGCTGGGTGCTGGACCATGCCAATCAGCTAGTGAGGATAGGCCATCAGATAAAAAAGGCTAGACTCCCCTTTAATGGTGACATTTGTGTTCTTTTTCCTCAAAGGAGGACCTATAACAAGGCAGAGGGGCAGAGATTCCATGGGTTATTCAATTTATAGTGCATCCTGGTTCTTCAGAACCTATCGAAGCAAAATCCGTCCTTAAAGGGAAATAGTTACCTCTGCTATGTTGCCCTTACTGAGGGTAGCACAGTATGGTGACTGATCGGCTGATTTCAGCGGTCTGTCACCTTTTGTTCTGGCAATCAGTACTTTTATGTTACTACTACTAATGCCCCCTGCAGTCCCCACTGTAGTTATATTCCACCATACAGTCCCATGTAAATAACATCACACCATCTCTCTTGCCCCCTCCAAAACACAGTCCCATGTAATTAACATCACCTTCTCCCCAGCCGCCTTCAACATACAGTCCCAAGTAAATAATATCACCCCCTCCCCAGCCGCCTCCAACATGCAATCCCATGTAAAAATCACCCCCTCAACATTAAGTCCCATGTAAATAATATCATTCCCCCCACCAGCCACCTTCAACATACAGTCCCATGTAAATAACCCCCCTCTCTATCTACAGCCCCCTCCAAAATACAGTCCCATGTAAATAACATCACCTCCTCCCCAGCCGCCTTCTACATACAGTCCCAAGTAAATAATATCACCCCCTTCCCAGCTGCCTCCAAAATGCAATCCCATGTAAAAATCACCCCCTCAACATTAAGTCCCATGTAAATAATATAATTCCCCCCACCAGCCACCTTCAACATACAGTACCATGTAAATAACATTGCCCCTTAACATTCAGTTCCTTGTAAATAACATCACTCCCTCCCTTCAGACCCCTGTAACATTCAGTCCCATGTAAATAACTTCACTCCCTCCCACAGCCACCATCAACATACAGTCCCATGTACATAACATCACTCCCTCCTACAGCCACCATCAACATACAGTCCCATGTAAATAACATCCCTCCTTCAGCCCTAACATACATTCCTAGCTAAATAACCATAACTCCCAGCACGTCTCTGCCTCTCCCTTCACTTACCTCTCCTCTTATAGCAGACATCACCACAGCTTCTTCCCGCAGGACTTCTCCTCTTCACTGCCGTCCTCTCCTGCACTGGTCACATGATGGCAGGGCAGGCCTTAGGTGTTCATGCGCCCTGTGCGAGCTAACCTTGTGGCGCCCCCCCACCCCCCAAAAAAAAAAAAAACACTGCTTGTTGCTGGCATCATGGCATAGGCTGGCTGACTATCCAACCAAGTAGTTACCAGCCCACACACTCCAAAGGCCGGTGTAATGTTATACTTCCCTACTTCGTGAGATTTCCCTACCTTCGTCACTTCCGGTCGCACCGGACATGACGTGAGGAGGTGTGCAGCGCCGCGCAGGCGCACAACGACAGGTTAGGGAAGTTTCACAGCAGAGTGCGCATGCGCCAGGAGCCTCGCCGGCGGTTAGGGTAGGGAAAAACTATGGGCCAGTGCGCAGGCGCAGTGATCGGATGGATATTCTCAGCTGGACACCGGCCGACACTGCGCATGCACCGGGAGCCTCACCAGCGGTTAGGGAAGGGAAAAATTACGTACGGGCCAGTGCTTTTTTCCTACCCTAACCGCTGGTGAGGCTCCCAGCGCATGCGCAGTGTCGGCCGGTGTCCAGCTGAGAACATCCATCCGATCACCGCACCTGTGCACTGGCCCATAATTTTTCCCTACCCTAACCGCCGGCGAGGCTCCCAGCGCATGCGCACTCTGCTGTGAAATTTCCCTAACCCGTCGTTGTGCGCAGTGCGCCCCCCCAATATAATAAACATTGGCGCAGTGCGCCCCCCCAATATAATAAACATTGGTGGCGCAGTGCGCCCCCCCAACACCCCAGTATGATAAACATTGGTGGCGCAGTGCGCCCCCCCAACACCCCAGTATAATAAACATTGGTGGCGCAGTGCGCCCCCCCAACACCCCAGTATAATAAACATTGGTGGCGCAGTGCGCCCCCCCCCAACACCCAATAATATAATAAACATTGGTGGCGCAGTGCGCCCCCCCAACACCCCAGTATAATAAACATTGGTGGCGCAGTGGGCCCCCCCAACACCCCAGTATAATAAACATTGGTGGAGCAGAGCGCCCCCCCCTCAATATAATAAACATTGGTGGCGCAGTGGGCAGTGCCAATGAGGGTAAAAAAATAATTAACTCACCTCCTCCAATTGATCGTTTCCTGTTCTTTCTTCATGACCTGTCAAAGGACCTGTGGTGACATCACTGTGCTCATCACATGATCCATCACCATGGTAATGGACCATGTGATGAGCTCAGTGACGTCACCACAGGTCCTGAAGAAAGAACAGGAGACCGGCAGCTACGCGATCAACTGGAGGAGGTGAGTTAATTTTTTAAATAATTTTTTAACCCTCATTGGCACTTCCCACTGAGCCACCAATGTTTCTTATACTGGGGTGTGGGGGGGGGGGGAGGGGGGGCGCACTGTGCCACCAACGTTTCTTATACAAATACAGGAGGCGGGTGCTGGAATCAAATAGCCGGCACCCCACCTCTGTGACAGGGAGCTGCGATCAGCGACAGTTAACCCCTCAGGTACCGCACCTGAAGGGTTAACTCAACTGCAGCTGATCGCAGCTCCCTGTCACAGAGGTCGGGTGCCGGCTATTTGATTCCGGCACCCGCCTCCTGTATTTGTATTTCAGGTCAGTTTTCTTCATTGGTGGCGCAGTGGCCACAGCCCCTCCTCCTCCTGTCTCTCTTCTAATTGGCAGCGGCGGGGGCAGCAGGCAGGTCAGACACAGGGGAGGAGGAATCAGGTCAGACAGGGGAGGGGGAGATGGAGGGGGCGCCCCGAGGGAGAACACAAGTGCAGCCTCGCCTGCCGCATATTACATTGCGAGCTGTCAGCCGCCCAGCGCCCCTGTTGCTATGGCGCCCTGTGCGGCCGCACAGCCCGCACACCCCAAAGGCCGGCCCTGCATGATGGTGACATCATACCAGGTCCTTCTTAACCACTGCCTGTTTTACTGGTCACATGACTTGTGATGTCAGCTCTTCCAGTGCATTAGATTCAATTGTATTGCGGTCCTGAGGACGGCAATACAGTTGTATCTAGCTGGCAGGTACGAAATTCGGGCCTGGGACAAAACATCAGGGTCCCAGGCTCCGAATGTTTTAACCTAGCAACGCCCCCTGTTACTGACATGTAGAACCTTGCAGCGCCCACCAGTGCTTCAAGGGAGATTTTCTGGCCCAACCCTCTCCCGCTTCCTGCCCATGACGGGCAGCCATTAACAGGAGGCAGGGGGAATGGGATCAGAAAGCACTGGCGTGTGCTGTGAGGTTTGGTATGTCAGTAACAAAAGTTTAAAAGTGACAGACTGTGAAATCAGCTGATCTGACAGCATAATAGAGGTAACAGGTTCCCTTTAATATATATATATATATATACAGTACAGACCAAAAGTTTGGACACACCTTCTCATTCAAAGAGTTTTCTTTATTTTCATGACTATGAAGGCATCAAACTATGAATTAACACATGTGGAATTATATACATAACAAACAAGTGTGAAACAACTGAAAATGTCATATTCTAGGTTCTTCAAAGTAGCCACCTTTTGCTTTGATTACTGCTTTGCACACTCTTGGCATTCTCTTGATGAGCTCCAAGAGGTAGTCCCCTGAAATGGTCTTCCAACAGTCTTGAAGGAGTTCCCACAGATGCTTAGCACTTGTTGGCCCTTTTGCCTTCACTCTGCGGTCCAGCTCACCCCAAACCATCTCAATTGGGTTCAGGTCCGGTGACTGTTGAGGCCAGGTCATCTGGCGAGGCACCCCATCACTCTCCTTCATGGTCAAATAGCCCTTACTTTCAAAGTTTTCCCAATTTTTCGGCTGACTGACTGACCTTCATTTCTTAAAGTAATGATGGCCACTCGTTTTTCTTTACTTAGCTGCTTTTTTCTTGCCATAATACAAATTCTAACAGTCTATTCAGTAGGACTATCAGCTGTGTATCCACCTGACTTCTCCTCAACGCCACTGATGGTCCCAACCCCATTTATAAGGCAAGAAATCCCACTTATTAAACCTGACAGGGCACACCTGTGAAGTGAAAACCATTTCAGGGGACTACCTCTTGAAGCTCATCAAGAGAATGCCAAGAGTGTGCAAAGCAGTAATCAAAGCAAAAGGTGGCTACTTTGAAGAACCTAGAATATTACATATTTTCAGTTGTTTCACACTTGTTTGTTATGTATATAATTCCACATGTGTTAATTCATAGTTTTGATGCCTTCAGTGTGAATCTACAATTTTCATAGTCATGAAAATAAAGAAAACTCTTTGAATGAGAAGGTGTGTCCAAACTTTTGGTCTGTACTGTGTATATATATATATATATACACTCACCTAAAGAATTATTAGGAACACCATACTAATACGGTGTTGGACCCCCTTTTGCCTTCAGAACTGCCTTAATTCTACGTGGCATTGATTCCACAAGGTGCTGATAGCATTCTTTAGAAATGTTGGCCCATATTGATAGGATCTTGCAGTTGATGGAGATTTGAGGGATGCACATCCAGGGCACGAAGCTCCCGTTCCACCACATCCCAAAGATGCTCTATTGGGTTGAGATCTGGTGACTGTGGGGCCATTTTAGTACAGTGAACTCATTGTCATGTTCAAGAAACCAATTTGAAATGATTCAAGCTTTGTCACATGGTGCATTATCCTGCTGGAAGTAGCCATCAGAGGATGGATACATGTTCAAATTCTGTTTACGCCAAATTCGGACTCTACCATTTGAATGTCTCAACAGAAATCGAGACTCATCAGACCAGGCAAGATTTTTCCAGTCTTCAACAGTCCAATTTTGGTGAGCTCGTGCAAATTGTAGCCTCTTTTTCCTATTTGTAGTGGAGATGAGTGGTACCCGGTGGGGTCTTCTGCTGTTGTAGCCCATCCACCTCAAGGTTGTGCGTGTTGTGGCTTCACAAATGCTTTGCTGCAGACCTCGGTTGTAACGAGTGGTTATTTCAGCCAACGTTGCTCTTCTATCAGCTTGAATCAGTCGGCCCATTCTCCTCTGACCTCTAGCATCCACAAGGCATTTTTGCCCACAAGACTGCCGCATACTGGATGTTTTTCCCTTTTCACACCATTCTTTGTAAACCCTAAAAATGGTTGTGCGTGAAAATCCCAGTAACTGAGCAGATTGTGAAATACTCAGACCGGCCCGTCTGGCACCAACAACCATGCCACGCTCAAAACTGCTTAAATCACCTTTCTTTCCCATTCTGACATTCAGTTTGGAGTTCAGGAGATTGTCTTGACCAGGACCACCCCCCTAAATGCATCGAAGCAACTGCCATGTGATTGGTTGACTAGATAATTGCATTAATGAGAAATAGAACAGGTGTTCCTAATAATTCTTTAGGTGAGTGTATATATATATTTATATATATACAAGTATCTCACAAAATTGAGTACGCCTCTCATCAGCCCCCATGCCACAGAGAACATAAAATAAAAAATCCACTTACCTCTCCTTGCTCCGGACGCCGCCGCTCCTCTCCTCCAGTGCGATATTCTTCTTCATTCTGCCAAGGACTGTGCTGTGAACCGTTGCGCATACGTCTTATGGGCGAAAAATATGGTATATACAGTCAGGTCCATAAATATTGTGACATCGACACAATTCTAACATTTATGGCTCTATACACCACCACAATGGATTTGAAATGAAACAAACAAGATGTTCTTTAACTGCAGACTGTCAGCTTTAATTTGAGGGTATTTACATCCAAATCAATTGAACGGTGTAGGAATTACAACAGTTTGCATATGTGCCTCCCACTTGTTAAGGGACCAAAAGTAATGGGACAATTGGCTTCTCAGCTGTTCCATGGACCGGTGTGTTTTATTCCCTCATTATCCCAATTACAATGAGCAGATAAAAGGTCCAGAGTTCATTTCAAGTGTGCTATTTGCATATGGAATCTGTTGCTGTCATCTCTCAAGACGAGATCCAAAAAGCTGTCACTATCAGTGAAGCAAGCCATCATTAGGCTGAAAAAACACAACAAACCCATCAGAGAGATAGCAAAAACATTAGGCGTGGCCAAAACAACTGTTTGGAACATTCTTAAAAAGAAGGAACGCACCGGTGAGCTCAGCAACACCAAAAGACCCGGAAGACAACGGAAAACAACTGTGGTGGATGACCGAAGAATTCTTTCCCTGGTGAAGAAAACACCCTTCATAACAGTTGGCCAGATCAAGAACACTCTCCAGGAGGTAGGTGTATGTGTGTCAATAATCAAGAGAAGACTTCACCAGAGTGAATACAGAGGGTTCACCACAAGATGTAAACCATTGGTGAGCCTCAAAAACAGGAAGGCCAAATTAGAGTTTGCCAAACGACATCTAAAAAAGCCTTCACAGTTCTGGAACAACATCCTATGGACAGATGAGACCAAGATCAACTTGTACCAGAGTGATGGGAAGAAAAGAGTATGGAGAAGGAAAGGAACTGCTCATGATCCTAAGCATACCACCTCATCAGTGAAGCATGGTGGTGGTAGTATCATGGCGTGGGCATGTATGGCTGCCAATGGAACTGGTTCTCTTGTATTTATTGATGATGTGACTGCTGACAAGCAGGATGAATTCTGAAGTGTTTCAGGCAATATTATCTGCTCATATTCAGCCAAATGTTTCAGAACTCATTGGACAGCGCTTCACAGTGCTGATGGACAATGACCCAAAGCATACTGCAAAAGCAAGCAAAGAGTTTTTTAAGGGAAAGAAGTGGAATGTTTTGCAATGGCCAAGTCAATCACCTGACCTGAATCCGATTGAGCATGCAATTCACTTGCTGAAGACAAAACTGAAAGGAAAATTCCCCAAGAACAAGCAGGAACTGAAGACAGTTGCAGTAGATGCCTGGCAGAGCATCACCAGGGATTAAACCAAGCATCTGGTGATGTCTATGCGTTCCAGACTTCAGGCTGTCGTTGACTGCAAAGGATTTGCAACCAAGTATTAAAAAGTGAAAGTTTGATTTATGATTATTATTCTGTCCCATTACTTTTGGTACCTTAATAAGTGGGAGGCACATATGCAAACTGTTGTAATTCCTACACCGTTCACTTGATGTGGATGTAAATACCCTCAAATTAAAGCTGACAGTCTGCAGTTAAAGAACATCTTGTTTGTTTCATTTCAAATCCGTTGCGGTGGTGTATAGAGCCAAAAATGTTAGAATTGTGTCCATGTCCCAATATTTATGGACCTGACTGTATATATATATATATATATATAAATATATATATATATATATATATATATATAGAGATAATCGACACCTGAGTTTGGCTTAAAAAAAAAACCCTGTGGTTTTACCCTTAGGCCTCTTTCACAAGAAAGATACGGTTTGTGTCAGGATCTGTTCAGGAAAAAACTGATGGTTTTGCACGCAATCTCAGTCAGTTTGGGCCGCGATTGCGTTCAGTGTATCAGTTTTTTCCATGCGGGTGCAATCAGTTTTTTATGCATTTTTCGCTCATATGAAAAAGACCTGAAGAATAACAAATCTACATCTCCTAGCAACCATCAGTGAAAAACACATTGCATCCGCTCTTGCTTCTGGATGCAATGTGTTTTTCACTGAAGCCTCATTCACTTCTACGGGGCCAGGGCTGCGTGAAAAACTCAGAATATAGAACATGCTGCGTTTTTTGACGCAACGCAGAACTGATGCGTGAAAAACAACGTTCATGTACACAGACCCATTGAAATGAATGGGTCCGGATTCAGTGTGGGTGCTATGTGTTCACCTCACGCATTGCACCCGCGAGCAAAACTCGCTCGTGAGAAAGGGGCCTTAGTATGCTTCTTGGCATGCTGCTTATATGTTATTACTAATGATGTTTGATGTATTTGAGCTGTAGATGCTAATTTGACAATACATGTAATTTTGTATTTGGTTAAAGAGAACCTGTCACCCTGTACTGTACATGCAGTCCTCAGTATAAGGCGCCTTTCACACGAACGAGTTTTCCGTGTGGGTACAATGCGTGACGTGAACGCATAACACCCGCACTGAATCCTGACCCATTCATTTGAATGGATCTGTGCACATGAGCGTTGTTTTTCATGCATTATTTCTGTGTTCGCAGCATGTTCAATTTTCTGCGTTTTTCACGCAGCCCTGACCCCATAAAAGTGAATAGGGCTTCAGTGAAGAATGCATTGCATCCGGATGAAATTCGGGTGCAATGCGTTTTTCACTGATGGTTTTCAGGAGATGCACGTGAGACGCATGTGAAAAACGCATCAAAACGGATTGCACCTGCCCAGAAAAAACGGAAACACTGAACGCAATTGCAGACTGGACTTGCTTGTGAAATGGTGCCAGTTTCACTGAACGCTTTCTGAACACATCCTGTCACAATCCGTATTGTTCGTGTGAAAGAGGCCCAACATGCAATTTACTGATTTCAATTTCTGCTTTTTTTATGTTTAGGAGTCCAGTGGGCAGTCCATTGTAGGGACTGACAGCTATATCTGTATGCACAGTCATACAAGAAAGGCTGTCAATTGGCAACTAGCACTGTCCACTAAGCTAAAAAGCATAGAAAGAGCATGGATTTAAATGAAAAATGTACAAGTTAAAGGGAACCTGTCACCTCTACTATGCTACCCTCATTCATTGTGTCACCCTAAACATATAAATTACACTTTAAATTTCATTTGAAGACGAATTCAATAAGTATTATACATTTTTGTACTTCCTGCCTTTTATGCAAATTGTCATAAAAGAGTCATATCTTACTTGTGTGACCAGAGAAGAGTCATATTTTTAAGCTCTGACTCATCTCAGGGTAATTTACATATGTATCAAATCGTTTTTTTACACAATAAAAGCACACAGAGCTATGGGGACTGGGTATTGCGGATGTGCTAGCGGCCATCTAGCAGCCCATGTCCTTATAACCATGTTATAAGGGAAAATAATAATGATCAGGTCCCCATCCCGATCGTCTCCTAGCAACCGTGCGTGAAAATCGCACCGCATCCGCACTTGCTTGCGGATGCTTGCGATTTTCATGCAACCCCATTCACTTCTATGGAGCCTGCGTTGCGGGAAAAACGCTGAATATAGAGCATGCTGCGATTTTCACGCAACGCATAAGTGATGCGTGAAAATCACCACTCATGTGAACAGCCCCATAGAAATGAATGGGTCGGTATTCAGTGCGGGTGCAATGTGTTCACCTCACGCATGGCATCCGCGCGGAATACTCGCCCGTGTGAAAGGGGCCTAAGGGAAAGTTCTGCCCCTGTTCTGTGCTTAGAGCCGCACCTGGTTTTGGCTCAAAATCACTAATGGAAATCACTGACCGAATGCTGACGTGTGAATAAGGCATAACACGCTGCCCACAAATTTGCCAAATGCTCAACATGACTGAATCCTTTTAATTCAGATTTTCATAGCAATTTAATTGAGGAACATACTAGTAAGGTAATCTTTATATAGTTACTAATTAAAGTGGTTGTCCCACTAAAAATATTCCGCAGTTTTCAAACCAGCATCTGGATCTGAATACTTTTGTAATTGCATGGAATTAAAAATGTATTATAGCTATTGAGTTATTCAATGAAATCTATCTGTATATGGACATCTGCTGTTTGCTCTTTTTCTAATTTCTCTGTCCTGCTCACTGAGATGGAAGCACATGCTCAGTTCCAACCTTCAACTGCCACCAGCTACAGCAAAAAGGATGCACCCCTAAGAAAGGAGACGCTCTCTAAATTGACAGTTTTAAGACAAGGGGGGTAAGTCAGCACATCCGAATGCGCAGGTGCACGCTACCATGGATAGAAACACAAAGAAAAAACACAATGCAACAACACTCTGCAAACACGAATAACGTACAATAATGCCATAGATATAGAAAATATTCTGGTGCTAATGCTATGCTTATTGAGTAAATTTGGGATTCTTGGCAAATACATTTTGTACAAAATTATTTGGGACCATCTGCCGGCGTCAAGTCTATATTTGTAAGACGGGGACCTAACACTAAATCCTACCTGTTATGTGCCATATTGGCCACCATAAAATTCAGGGAATGCAGTTTCCACGTGCATGCTGGGTCCACTCTGTCTCTTACCATTTTTTGTGCCATAATGGCCTCCATTAAATCCAGGGAATGCAGGTATCAACATGCATGCTGAGCCCACTCTATACCTATCCTGGTGCCAGACGGCTTCCAATGAATGCAGGGAGAGTAGGCTACAGCTTTATACTTACAATAATTAAAATCAGCCTATGGGGCAGACAGGCTGGTCAGGGGTGCACGACTGAGGTGTCAGCCACACCTTCAGCTCAGTACAACTGCAAGAAAAAGGAGGTCAGTCAGCACATCCCAATGCCTTGATGCCGGAAGACGGGCCCTGCAACAACAGCTCTGGAGCCTGCCCAATTGCTGCAACATACATGTACGGCATGATGTAGTAACTCCTTGCCCACTGTTCTGTAAATGTATGTCAGATGTCGGGAAGCGAGTTAAAAATTGTAATAAAAAAAGTCACCTTTGGCCTCAACCACTTTATGGTCAGTAAAGTGAAACAGGTGCTTTATAAATATGGCATTCATTCTGACCACCCCATTTCTCAGTTGATAAATCTTCTGCTTCCCTTTTATTACAAAGTTGACTGTCTGAAGCCACCACTAGGGGGAGCTCAGGCCATAGGAGTTTATGCAGCTACACTATGTGGACACTATGAAAATCTATTCCCTCTAGTGGTGGGTGCAAGAAAATGCTGTGTTTTCACATTGGAAATTAAAGAAGGACATCAGTGATTTAGGCCCGGTAGCAGTTGCACGTTCTGTCTCCATTGATGTTATATCACGGCCTCTCATTGTCCATCGAAGTCGATGGGCATTACTCCCTGCCCCCTTGTCAAATGGTGTGATTTGTCGTAAAAGCACTTATGTATACCTAATGGCAATGTATGGACACAAAGAGTTAACCAACTGGCAGGTTAGGTTACCAGGGTGACGGACTGAGTCTTAGCTGAGCAGAGCAAGAGACAAGACCTGCATGTGTGAGGTCCTGCAAAGTAGGCCCAGAGAGAAGCCTCCTCCAGGAGAGTATATTCCTGAGACTGAAATGCTGTCAGAAAGTTACTTAACCGAGAGGCTACCCCTTAAGGGAAAGAGAACAGATAACCATAGAAGATTTAGAACCGGCTGTACACTGGATTCAGACAGTAAAGTGCAGATCCTTTATGGCAAAGAGATTTTACTGCTTGTGAAAAAGGCCGATTGCCTACAGTACCCACCACACTTTGAGACAGACTGGCCTCCGGCTCTAAGATCTGCACTAATTGCAGAAAGAGTTCATGAAAACACAATTGTACACCTGTGGTTAGGTTGGAAAGTTGCAAAGTGTATTTCATGTGAGATTCAGGGACTACTTCTACCATCATTGCCACTGTCCATACACAGCCACTAGGGAAATGTGAGCTCTGTGATATACCTCAGGACAATACTAATTGCTGCTATTTTTACCACACTCACATCTTCCTCAGTAAAGAAACTGTTCATTGTTATCACTAAATTGAGCCTGGCTTTTGCCTCTAACATTTGCCGACCCTCACTCTACCTGACCTCCTGCCTTGCACCCTGCCAAACATCCACCATCAAGGGCACCCCAACTACCACTAGGCAAGATCCCCAAAGGCATCCAAGGTGTGCCCGAGGGAAAAGAAGGAAGTGCTCTATTTTCACTGCGAGGCCTAGGGAGAGCCAAGTTGAAAACTGCCATCATGAACTGTGAATACTACTACCACCATCATAGCCACTACCACTCCTCCCATCCTTCTCACCTCCACTCTGGATCTCTGCACCTCCCTTCATACATATTAAACATATTACCTTGAAGGTGTCTCCAAGTCATCTTTCTTCTCACCACTCCCCATTGCTGGCCAAAAGCTTCTCATTTAACATGCACTGGCTATGTATCCTGGGCAAAGATTAGCAGTTACTATGGACGATATTTTGGGGTGCCCATTGGAGTTATCACTTTGATACAGAGAGAAGGTTCCTATCATAATACAAGACCTGTCCTAATTTGCTCAAACCTGAGAGATTCCCCACATGAGAAGTCTTATAGATCAGACAAGTCTTCTCGGAGTATGCAAATTAGCTTTCTTTCCAAAAGGAATAGAAAACGAAGTCTTTGTTGACACCAAATGTTAAGTATCAATCCAATAAGTCAATGCTTAGCCTTTTAGGGTCCATTCACACGTCCATATGTGTTTTGCAGATCCGCAAAACACGGACACCGGCAATGTCCGTTCTGCATTTTGTGGAACGCACATTGCCGGCACTCTCATAGAAAATGCCTAATAGTACATGTTCTATTTAGCACATTCCGGTTCTATTGAAACTGAATGGGTCCACACCTGTTCCGCAAAATTGCGGAACGGCTGTGGACTAATTTTGAGGACGTGTGAATAGACCCTTAACCTGGATTTGAAGTATTACTTATATTGCCCCAGAGCAGAACAGAGATAACTTAGTTAAATGACAGGCCTTTGTTGATTGGACCTGGGGGGTACTATTTCTCCTAATGGACAGCACCTGAGCACCTAGAAGGCATGAGGAGTCTTATAGGCCAGGCAACGCTGCTCTGGGTTTCTGGGGAAAAGGCATGCAAATCAGCTTTCCTTCCTAAAGGAGAAGAAAGCTAAGGGTGGATTTCTTGCGGACTACATCCCCCGTTGAAATGGAGACATTCCACAACAAACCATTATATTAATGTATTAATGCCTGGTACCAACATAAATATTTCCCTAATGTTATCTTATGGGGATAAAAAAAATTGTCAATCTCACTCTCAATTCTACCCAGACAAATCTGAAAAAAATCTGAATCTACTGAATCAAATTTTTTTCCAAAATTTGGGTCAGATTTCGATTCTAACAAATTGATTTACTCATCTTTAGTATGAGCCAATTGCATTTCTGTGTAGATGCTTTTTAACTAGAAACACTTAAAGCGGTTGTCTCGTCTTCCCATTACTAAGGCAAGATGAGACACAGTAACAGCCACTAGCCGGTTGGGAGTATGCCGACACTACGGGAGCTACAGAAACTACAGAAACAATGTAGCACAGCAAGCTATTCAGTATCCGAGCTACTGAAAAAGTGAGCACCAGTGCGCTCCGCTCTTTCATGGCCGGCTGGTGGCCAGGACTGTGTCTCATCTTGCCTTAGTAATGACGATATAGGACAACCACTTTAAGTGTTTCTAGTTAAAAAGTATCTATACAGAAATGCAGTCAGCAAATATCTCAACTAGAGATGAGTGAAGCAATTTGTAAGAATCTAAATCCGAACCAATTTTTAAAAAAGTCTGTTCCTCTGGAAGTTACCAGACATTCCTTTTCAATCCTAAGTGACTGTAAGGAATATATTAAATATTAGCTCTTAGAATACAGAGACATTGATTGCATTAATTCAGAAAGGGGCTATCAGATAGGCAGTTGAAAGCTGAAGTATGTCACAAGCATTTATTGAGGATTTGATGTGACCTCATCTAGTGACAGCCCATGCTATTGTGCATGGAACAACCTGAAGAAGTATCCAGGAAGGCTTTTCCAATTTGTTTTCTATTTGATATCCAAGTACTGAGGGTACGGTCACATGGTTAGGTTTCTGCATGCAGTTTTGGAAGCCAAAATCAGTAGTGGGTCATAAAAGGAGAGAAAGTATATAAGACAGATGCTGTTTCTAAATTCATTCCTGGTTTTGGCTGTCAAAACTGCATGCAGAAACCTGACCATGTAGCCGTGCCCTAAGAGAGAACACTTTGCGTTATCCTACTGCATTATTCATGTTCATTGTTATAGTTCCTAGGTAAGTCCAAATTTGCTGTGCTATTTTTCCAGTCAAAAAGTTTGAAATCTGCTGTGAAGGCTCCTAAAAAGCCCCTGACACAGATGTGTATGTACTGTTGGCCAAGAGCTATTATCCTAAACCTTTCGGAGAGCTTCCTCTCGCTGACTTCAACATGTAACTCAAATTACCACGATAATGGAGCTGATCATGCTAGTCTGTCACAGAATTTTTCAAACAAAGACAGTAAATGTTAGATCAATGTGTTCAATAAATACAAGAAAACATATGATTGCCTGTGTTCTTTATTTTATCAGATATGGACTTTCCACATACCATTTTTCTCTTATCCCTGTGAAAGGGACCAATTTTCCTTGTATAAGGTTCATCATATCATGATCAGGGAAATCCTTTATCTTTAGGCAAATTTTCTAGTCTCTTTGTTTTGTCTCCTCTAACCCATGTGTCACTCCACTTTTACAGGAACTTTGAAGTCAGTATCAATATAAGAGTTTAAAGGGAGTGCACTTTTTTGCTATTTAAAAATTGAAACACACTCTTTTATCTGTTTTATCTTCTGATTGTGTTTTTTCTATTCTGCTTTCTTTTTGTGAATACGGTGCAGTCATCTTGGTTTAAGCTGTTAACAGCAGCTGCAGAGATTTGCTTCATACCCGGCAGATGGATGTAAGGAAACAAAGACAGAAAACTCAACTGAAGGCACCCATACCCCTAAAAGAGTAAAGTTAAGCTGAACCTGTGGTTTTTGGTGGGATCGGTAAGCTAGCATATGCATGTGGAGACCTTCTGACTCTCACCAACAGGTTACGCAATCCTTCAGTTCTCAAGGTAGACAATCTGCCTCTGGAGATATCTGGCAGCAGATTACTTCCATAGCGGTGAGCAGCAGGGACAGCATTCGAATTCGTGATATTTCGCGAATATTTGGTAGAATATTCGTCATATATTCGCAAATTCGAGAATATGGTCTTGATTGCGAAAATCAGCAATGTGATATGCGTGTAATGCACGTGCAATACAGGCGTGGATCACTATAGCTACATTTTTCAAGAAGCTAGAAGTTTCCTGAGACTGGAGAAAAATGGTTGGCACGGCAGAACATGGTTGGCACGGCAGAACATTAAAATGGCTTTATATGGAGTTAGAGTGCTCCAATATATTCGAAATCGGCACTAATGATGTGAATATGTTGGCACAATACGTGCAACTTCACATTTTAACTGGTCTGTCTACTTATTAGTGATTGGTGCACTAAGTATTGTTGTGAACTTGTGACATCACAGCACTATGTATGTAGGTATGTATGTAGCATACATACATACAGCACTATGGGGGAGATTTATCAAACTGGTGTAAAGTAGAACTGGCTTAGTTGCTCATAGCAACCAATCAGATTCCACCTTTCATTTTTCACAGCTCCTTTGGATAATGAAAGGTGTAATCTGATTGGTTGCTATGGGCAACTAAGCCAGTTCTACTTTACACCAGTTTGATAAGTCTCCCCCTATGTATATAGCATGTATGTATGGACAGCAGAAGCTATCAGCTACACTATATCACTATCTAACCTACACTGACTATCTCACACTAACTATCTGTATTATATATATAGCTTATTAAAGGTAAATTGGGTTTTACCACTAATTCTTTTATCCTAATATGACCTAGGGATTCCATTATAATTTTATTTGATACAAAATGACATTGATTTCTCATAATAAAATCATATTATTTACCTAAAGTCTCCCAAGCAGTTCTGTTCTCCTGGCTGGGGTCCGGCCCAGATAGGGGCGTTGTAGTTAATGACCATGTGATATGTTACGCATCCTTTTTCGCCCAGAATCCTTATTTATACAGTGCATTCTGCAAGCTCATCTTCTCAGATTCATTTCTATTTGTTCCATATGAGTCTATGAAGCACATAGAAGTTAATGTATGTAGCCAAGCGTGCACAGTAATATAAGAGTGAATCTTCTATTGCAAGGCATACATGGAACAACTGATCTCACATCTCAGAGAAGAAAGTAGTAGACATGAACTGCGCAGACTCGACCAGGTTATCAATCAGATCAAAATATAGCTTTCCTAAAGGCTTCCGTGATTCTAGACAAGGGCTACCAGTAAATTTGTAACACAGAGATAGCTGCAAATGTTTTTAACAAGTAAAGTTTAGTGAGCATGCTGTGTTTTATGTGCAGCAGTCACTATGCATGGAGGGATGAAAAACTGTCTCCATTGCCTATTGTTAAAGAGGACCTTTCACCAGAATAAAGCATCTAAACTGACTATACAGACGTGTAGAGCGGCGCCCAGGGATCCCCCTGCACTTACTGTTATCCCCGGGCGCCGCTCCATTCTCCCGGTATAGCCTCCGGTATCTTCATAGTTAAGCTCCACCCAGGGGAACCTGCCGCGGTCTCCTTCTCCTATGCTGTAGCGCTGGCCAATCGCAGTACTCAGCTCATAGCCTGAGAGAAAAAAAAAACTCTCAGGCTATGAGCTGAGCGCTGCGATTGGCCAGCGCTACAGCATAGGAGAAAGAGACCCTGGCAGGTTCCCCTGGGTGGAGCCTAACTATGAAGATACCGGAGGCTATACCGGGAGAACAGAGCGGCGCCCAGGTATAACAGTAAGTGCAGGGGGATCCCTGGGCGCCGCTCTACATGTCTGTATAGTAAGTTTAGATGCTTTATTCTGGTGAAAGGTCCTCTTTAATGGTGCGATCCTGTGTTAGGTGCTGTTCAATGTACTGTGATTGCAGTAACCATGACGGCAGTGCCTAATCTGTCACACAACCGACACCAGCTTATAATGGAGTTTATCATGGTGTCCAATGATTTGATTGGGAAAATACATGCTGCACTATTCTTCCTGTGTAATATAATAGAACACCTGTCACTACCAGCGCCAGCAGACGTGTACCTGCCGGCATCTGGTTGCCAGGGAGACAGTCTGATCTCCCACACTAGGTATTCTGACATCATAGGTCATGTGATGCCAGGTGTGTCACGTGACCAGTTAGTGCATCACGTGACCAGGAAGTGCTGGGTATTTAAACAGGCAATCTGCAGGTCACAGATTGCCTGTCATTGATTCTATATAGCTCACCAGCGCTTTGAATCGTTCCAACCTCCTGACTTCTGACCTTGGCTACTCCTTTTGACCCTTATTCTTGGATTCTAATTTGGCTTTTCTACTACTCCTAATTTGACCCTGGCTTGGTTCTTGGACTCACTTCTACCTGATGTATTTAGACCTCGACTTGCCCGGTCGTGTATGACATCGACTTGGAATTGTTTAGTAATCTGCTTTCTGATTTGGCTTCATTGTTCTCTCTTGGTTTTGATCTGGTACATTTGACTCTGAGTACTTTGGTTTCCGGGGCTTTCTCAGTATTTATGTGCCTGCCTGTCACTTTGTTTATTGTTTTTTCCCTCCGATTTTCCCTGGTAAGCCCTAGCACGTAAATAAGCAGGAACCATCGACCAATTGTGGTCCAATACGTAGGCAGAGACAAAGGTGCGGGTGGAATTTAGGGTTCACTTTTCCCCTCTTGACAACATCCAATGGAGTTTCTGGTGTATTGTGAATCCTAGTTTTGTAATAAAGATGTTTCTTTTTAATCTATTTAGCTATTTTCTTATTACCCTCATTAACAGAATTATAGTTACATAGTTATATAGTTAACATGGTTGAAAAAAGACAAAAGTACATCAAGTTCAACCAAGGGATAGGTGGGGATGCGAATCCCAGAAGGAAGTGAGACTCAGATTTCTACATGTTTTCATAAGCATTAAAGGGGTTCTCTGGGAATTAAGAAAAAAAAAAAAACTTAAATATTGCTTTAGTATAAATATATTCCCAGATACCTTCCATTAGTTATAATGGCTTGTTTTGCCAGGGAGTAATCATTAGGAGAAATAAAACGGCCACTGGAGGACGTTACTTCCCAATACTGAGGTAAAGAACTATCTCATCCTCCTCTCTGCTCTACTTGTCAGAGATTATGATCCTGAATATACATGGTAAAATCTTCAGCTGAATCTCTGTGGGAATGGAGTTCATGAGGAGACATGAAGAGGAGGGTTGGGATTTGACTAATGAGCAGCAGCTCTTGTATGCAGTCTCCATTACCACAGTCAGTCCTGTCCGTCCTCTCTGTACTTCACGTCTCCTCATGAACTTTATTCCCACAGAGATTCAGCTGACAATCTTATCATCTGTATTCAGGATCATAATCCTTGACAAGTAGAGCACAGAGGAGGATGAGGCAGCTCTTTATCTCAGTGCTGCGAGGTAACTTGTCCTCCTGTGTGATTAGGACAGGTTTTGTGTGTACTAATAGGACGGCTGTCATTTTATATCTATTAATGATTGCTCCCTAGACAAAACCAACCATTATAACTAATGAAAAGTATTTGCAGATATATTTATAATAAAGTAATATTTAAGTATTTTGATTTCCCAGAGAACTCCTTTACTATTATTTAATTTCAAGAATTCTTCTAAACCCTTTTTAAAACTGTCCACTGTTCCTGCTGTGACCATGTCCTGAGGAAGTCTATTTCACAGATTCACAGATCTTATAGTAAAGAAGCTTTGACGCTTCTGGAGACTGAACTTTTTCTTCTCCAGTCGTAGGCAGTGGCCCTTGTCTTTTAAGGGCATTTTACATGGAACAGATTTTCACCAAATGTTTTATATGGCCAATTTATATATTTATATAGGTTAATCATGTCCCCCCCTAGACATCTCTTTTCAAGACTAAATCAATTTAATTATTTTAATCTTTCTTCATAACTAAGACCCTCCATAACCCTTATCAGTTTATTCGCTCTCCTATATACTTTTTCCAGCTGCAAAGCATCCTTTCTATGGACTGGTGACCAGAACTGAACTGCATATTCAAGATGAGGGCGCACCAATGCTTTGTAAAGTGGTAATATTGCATCCCTGTCCGCAAATCCTCATTTAATGCATGACAATATCCTTGTAGCCTTAGAAGCAGCTGATTGACATTGTATGCATCTCGAATCTATGGGTAGCTTTGTTCATTTTCAGATGTGAATTTGGTATATCACAGAAGAATACTTCCAAACTTCCTTGCAGAAATTTGTGTGAGAAAGTTTGATCAAATTTGGTTTCATTGGAGTCATTGTGACAACTCAAGAATTTTAAACCAGTCTCTCCCTGACTCATCCACCTCCTCCCCTGTTCTTCAAAGCTTCCTCAAATGACAAAATCTTAAAAACCATAGAGAACTGAAACACAAAGGGGGGCATTTATTAAGGCTGGCGCTGTGTATGCTCATCTTAATTTGTCCTGCCCTTGCATGAGATGCACCACAATTATTAAGAAGCACACACCTCCCAATAATTGTGGCGCATTTTGGGTCGTCCGTGCAATGGAACTAAAATCAATTCTAGCCAGGACCTGAAGTAGATTTCAGGTGTAATGTGCACAAGTTTCCTGGTGCTCATATTGTTAAAAAAAGTTTCTGGTCGCAGAGGTCCTGCCCATAGTCTGCCCTTTCTCCCCAATGTCTTGCCCACTTTTTTTTTACAAAAGTAGCTAAAGCATATCACAAAAAATGCATAACGTTTCACTATACACATCTCTAAAGTGATAGGCTGCCATCTCTGTTTCTTTTTAAGAAATCTCAGCTCTGGCATACACAGACACATATACTAGGGGTATATATATATATATATATATATACAGTCGTGGCCAAAAGTTTTGAGAATGACACAAATATTAGTTTTCACAAAGTTTGCTGCTAAACTGCTTTTAGATCTTTGTTTCAGTTGTTTCTGTGATGTAGTGAAATATAATTACACGCACTTCATACGTTTCAAAGGCTTTTATCGACAAGTACATGACATTTATGCAAAGAGTCAGTATTTGCAGTGTTGGTCCTTCTTTTTCAGGACCTCTGCAATTCGACTGGGCATGCTCTTAATCAACTTCTGGGCCAATTCCTGACTGATAGCAACCCATTCTTTCATAATCACTTCTTGGAGTTTGTCAGAATTAGTGGGTTTTTGTTTGTTCACCCGCCTCTTGAGGATTGACCACAAGTTCTCAATGAGATTAAGATCTGGGGAGTTTCCAGGCCATGGACCCAAAATGTCAACGTTTTGGTCCCCGAGCCACTTAGTTATCACTTTTGCCTTATGGCACGGTGCTCCATCGTGCTGGAAAATGCATTGTTCTTCACCAAACTGTTGTTGGATTGTTGGAAGAAGTTGCTGTTGGAGGGTGGTTTGGTACCCTTCTTTATTCATGGCTGTGTTTTTGAGCAAAATTGTGAGTGAGCCCACTCCCTTGGATGAGAAGCAACCCCACACATGAATGGTCTCAGGATGCTTTACTGTTGGCATGACATAGGACTGATGGTAGCGCTCACCTTTTCTTCTCCGGACAAGCCTTTTTCAAGATGCCCCAAACAATCGGAAAGAGGCTTCATCGGAGAATATGACTTTGCTCCAATCCTCAGCAGTCCATTCACCATACTTTCTGCAGAAGATCAATCTGTCCCTGATGTTTTTTTTGGAGAGAAGTGGCTTCTTTGCTGCCCTTCTTGACACCAGGCCATCTTCCAAAAGTCTTCGCCTCACTGTGCGTGCAGATGTGCTCACACCTGCCTGATGCCATTCCTGAGCAAGCTCTGCACTGGTGGCACTCCGATCCCGCAGCTGAATCCTCTTTAGGAGACGATCCTGGCGCTTGCTGGACTTTCTTGGACGCCCTGAAGCCTTCTTAACAAGAATTGAACCTCTTTCCTTGAAATTCTTGATGATCCTATAAATTGTTGATTGAGGTGCAATCTTAGTAGCCACAATATCCTTGCATGTGAAGCCATTTTTATGCAACGCAATGATGGCTGCACGCGTTTCTTTGCAGGTCACCATGGTTAACAATGGAAGAACAATGATTTCAAGCATCACCCTCCTTTTAACATGTCAAGTCTGCCATTTTAACCCAATCAGCCTGACATAATGATCTCGAGCCTTGTGCTCGTCATCATTCTCACCTGAGTTAACAAGACGATTACTGAAATGATCTCAGCAGGTCCTTTAATGACAGCAATGAAATGCAGTGGAAAGTTTTTTTTGGGATTAAGTTAATTTTCATGGCAAAGAAGGACTATGCAATTCATATGATCACTCTACATAACATTCTGGAGTATATGCAAACTGCTATTATAAAAACCTGCTTTTAGCATTTTAAGCTGTCACCATTGCCATATTCACTAAAGTACCTTATTTCCAGCAGTCTTCTTCTTACTTTATTTCATTTTGTCCTTTTGATAAAAAAGCCCTTTTTATGATATGCTAATGAAGCTCCAAGGTGCCCAGAGGGGCGTTTTTTCCCCTCTCCGGTGCCCAGTGACGCCCCACTGCAGTGCCCAGCCTGCCTTAATTTGAATCCCAAGAACGCCTCCTGATCCTCAAATAACCTCCCACACCCCGGCAAACGGTTCCACCCCCTCCCCACGTCATCGTCTACCTTCTAGAAATGCCCCGTCCTTCTTCCTGTCGGCGGCCAGAAAACTCGCGCAGGCGCAGTACCGCCTGCGGCCTGCGCGATCATCAACCTCCTCAGGGCAACAGCACTCAGATTACATCACTGGGCTCGGCGCATGCCCAGTGAGACTTTTGAGGCTGTTGCCCTCAAGAGCTTTATGATCGCGCAGGCGCAGACCGCAGGCGGTACTGCGCCTGCGCGAGTTTTCTGGCCGCCGACAGGAAGAAGGACGGTGCATTTCTAGAAGGTAGACAATGACGTGGGGAGGGGGCAGAACCGTTTGGGTGTGGGAGGTTATTTGAGGATCAGGAGGCGTTCTTGGGATTTAAATTAAGGCGGGCTGGGCACTGCAGGGGGGCGTCACTGGAGAGGGAAAAAAACGCCCCTCTGGGCACCTTGGAGCTTCATTAGCATATCATAAAAAGGGCTTTTTTATCAAAAGGACAAAACGAAATAAAGTAAGAAGAAGACTGCTGGAAATAAGGTACTTTAGTGAACATGGCGATGGTGACAGCTTAAAATGGTAAAAGCAGGTGACAGATTCCCTTTAAGAAGCAACTTTTCCAATTTCCAATATTTATGTAATTCTCAAAACTTTTCGCCATGACTGTATATATATATATATATATATAGTCTAGAGGTTAGAAGAGGATGATCCTACAGAGAGTAGTACACTATGCACTCTTTACAAGTTCCTTCATCACGTTCTCCCCCCATCCCCAGAATAATAAGCACTGTGGAAATCTCTACATGGTGATTGGGAACATGTCACTCACATCACCATTCATGTGTTCTATATTTCTCGCCCACTCTTTTTTCTAATTGTGCTATTGTTGTGTCCTGCAGAGCTCACTCTTCTTAAGGTCACCACAGCTGTGTCGATGAAAAGCTTCTTGGCTAAAAATTAGAAGTCATAAACAAGTGGATCAGCTCTAAGCAATGTAGATCCATACTGAAACAAATAAAAACACAATGCTTCTGGTAAAAAGAATCCCTATTCCCTTTTAAAAGTGACATTTCACATTCATTCTATTATAGGCTAGATTCTTCTAATCTATTTGTTAAAAGAAGACCAGTCAGTTAGGTGCTGTTAGTTTTCAGTGTGTGTACAGTATAAAGATATATTAATATTGAATAGTTATATTGAGGCATTTTTATGCTTTTGTATATATTTGTTTTTTATTATTAAAGTTTTTTATTGGGTTCTGGTAAAAATCTACCATATGTTTGGAGTCTGACAACAGGAGAAATGTGTGATTAGTAGAGAAAATGACATGCAATACTGTTACGAGAAAATTTTTGTAGGATAAAACAGGAAAGATAGTCTTACCTGTTATACACCATTTATAGATAGATAGATAGATACTGTAGATAGATGGAAAGATAGATAGTGAATAGTGTTGAGTGAACCCGAACTGTAAAGTTCAGGTCCGTACCGAACTTTACGATTTTTGGCACCCGGACCCGAACCCGAACTTTGCCGGAAAAGTTCAGGTTCGAGTTCGGTGTTCGGGCAATTAATAAAGCTTGTTGCATGGCAGCCAATCAACAAGCTTTTAAGCTGTGTGCCCTTAAAAGCCATCACAGCCATGCCTACTAATGGCATGGCTGTGATTGGCCGGTGCATCATGTGACCTAGCCTCTATATAAGCTGGATCACGTGTAGCACCGCCCATCAGCTCTCAGTAGTGAAGTGACAGAAAGCAGGCAGCTGAAGTGAGGGACAGTATTAGTGCGATTTTTTGTGGGTGCAATACACAATCTTTGCACCCCTGACACAGAAAGCTAATCATAAATCTGGCTGTTAATTCTGTAGGTGACCTACAGCGATTATATTTTTTTAGTGCAATGCAACATTTTACTTTGTACCCCTGACAAACAAATATAATAGTTAATCCATCTGTTAGTTAGGTGCACGTCATATACCCATTTATTGCGTGAAGTACACCTGCACTGCATACGTGACAGGGAAATTTATATAGTTAAAGGGCTTCTGTCACCCCACTAAACAGTTTTTTTTTTTTTGGTTACTTACTGTATAATCCCTATACTGCGATTTATGCATACATACTGTAATTAATCATTTTGGTTCAGCAGATTCTGTTAAAAACGTACTTTTAAAATATGCAAATTACCTTGCTAACAGCAAGTAGGGCGGCTACTTGCTGGTAGCAGCAGCATCCTCCTATCCTAAAGACGCCCCCTCCACATGTTGATTGACAGGGCCAGCGGACGGGATCTTTCTCTGCTGGCCCTGTTTGCATTCAAAATCTGGCGCCTGCGCCGTACCTGTCTTCAGTCGGCGCAGGCGCACTAAGAGGAGGACGCTTGCTCGGCCGCTCCTTCCTCAATGCGCCTGCGCTGGGTGTAGATGTGACAACATCGGCACAGGCGCATTGAGGATGGAGCGGCCGAAGGAGCGTCCGCCTCTCAGTGCGCCTGCGCCGACTGAATACCGTTACGGCGCAGGCGCGAGATCTTGATAGCAGACAGGACCAGCCAGAGGACGATCCCGTCCGCTGGCCCTGTCAATCAACATGCGGAGGGGGCGTCTTTAGGATAGGAGGATGTGGCTGCTACCAGCAAGTAGCCGCCCTACTTGCTGGTAGCAAGGTAATTTGCATATTTTAAAAGTAAGTTTTTAACAGAATCTGCTGAACCAAAATGATTAATTACAGTATGTATGCATAAATCGCAGTATAGGGATTATAAGTAACCAAAAAAAAAAAAAAACTGTTTAGTGGGGTGACAGAAGCCCTTTAATCCGTCTGTTAGTTAGGTGCATATACAGTGGATATAAAAAGTCTACACACCCCTGTTAAAATGTCAGGTTTCTGTGCTGTAAAAAAATGAGACAAATATAAATCAGAACTTTTTTCACCTTTAATATGACCTATAAACTGTACAACTCAATTGAAAAACAAACTGAAATCTTTTAGGTAGAGGGAAGAAAAAATTGGCAAACCGCGGATCCGCAAAAAACGGAAGCCGCCCGTGTTGCCTTCCGCAATTTGTGGAACGGAACGGGTGCCGGCAATATAAATGCCTATTCTTGTCTGCCTATTTTTTGCGGGGCCGCGGAACGGAGCTACGGATGCGGACAGCACATGGAGTGCTGTCCGCATCTTTTGCGGCCCCATTGAAGTGAATGGGGCCGCATCCGAGCCGCCAAAACGGCGGCTCGGATGCGGACCCAAGCAACGGTCGAGTGCATGAGGTCTTAAACTAATACTTTGTTGAAGCACCTTTTGATTTTATTACAGCACTCAGTCTTTTTGGGTATGAGTCTATCAGCATGGCACATTTTGACTGCAAAATTTGCCTATATTTCTTTGCAAAAACACTCCAATTCTGTCAGATTGCGAGGGCATCTCCTGTGCACAGCCCTCTTCAGATCACCCCACAGATTTTCTATCGGATTCAGGTGTGGGCTCTGGTTGAACCATTCCAAAACTTAAATCTTCTTCTGGTGAAGCCATTCCTTAGTTGATTTGGATGTATGCTTTGGGTCGTTGTCATGCTGAAAGATGAAGTTCCTCTTCATGTTCAGCTTTCTAACCAATGCCAATATTGACTGGTGTTTGGAACTGTTCACAATTCCCTCTAGCTTAACTAAGGCCCCAGTTCCAGCTGAAGAAAAACAGCCCCAAAGCATGATGCTGCCACCACCATGCTTCAATGTGGGTATGGTGTTCTTTTGGTGATGTGCAGTGTTGTTTTTGCGTCAAACATATCTTTTGGAATTATGGCCAAAAAGTTCAACCTTGGTTTCATCAGACCATAACACCTTTTCCCACATGCTTTTGGGAGACTTCAGATGTGTTTTTGCAAAATGTAGCCTGGCTTGGATGTTTATCTTCGTAAGAAAAGGCTTTCGTCTTGCCACTCTACCCCATAGCCCAGACATATGAAGAATACAGGAGATTGTTGTCATATGTACCACACAGCCAGTACTTGCCAGATATTGCTGTAGCTCCTTTAATGTTTCTGTAGGCCTCTTGGTAGCCTCCCAGACCAGTTTTCTTCTCGTCTTTTCATAAATTTTGGAGGGACGTCCAGTTCTTGGTAATGTCACTGTTGTGCCATATTTTCTCCACTTGATGATGACTGTCTTCACTGTGTTCCATGGTATATCTAATGCCTTGGAAATTCTTTTGTACCCTTCTCCTGACTGATACATTTTAAAAATGAGATCCCTCTGATGCTTTGGAACCTCTTTGTGGACCATGGCCTTTGCTGTGGTATGCGACTAAGAAAATTTTAGGAAACACCAACTAGAGCAGCTGAACTTTATTTTGGGTTAATCAGAGGCACTTTAAATGATGACAGGTGTATGCTGACTCCTATTTAACATGATTTTGAATGTGATTGCTTAATTCTGAACACAGCTACATCTCCAGTTATAAGAGGGTGTCCACACTTATGCAACCACTTTGATTTAGTGTTTTCTTCCCTCCACCTAAAAGATTTCAGTTTTTCGATTGAGTGGTACAGTTTATAGGTCACATTAATGGTGGAAAAAGTTCTGAAATGATTTATTTTTGTCTCATTTTTTTACAGCACAGAAACCTGAAATTTTAACAGGCGTGTGTAGACTTTTTATATCCACTGTATATCACACCCCTGCCTCAATCAGTTTTTTTTGGGGGGGGGGGCAACTGGTATATCACACCAGTTGACATTATTTGTTCCAATAGCGTTTCTCACTCTGTGTAGCTGCGGTAATGCAGCAGAACCGCACACAAATGCTGCACTACCCAAATGCACATATAGATAGTATATTATTGGTATATCACACCCCTGCCTCAATCAGTTTTTTTGGGGGGATCAGAACCGAACACAAATGCTGCACTACCCAAATGCACTATAAAGAAAATGTATTATTCGTATATATCATGCCCCTGCCTCAATCACTTTTTTGGGGAGGCAACTGGTATATCACACCAGTTGACATTATTTGTTCCAATAACGTTTGTTACTCTGTGTAGCTGCGGTAACGCAGCAGAACCGCACACAAATGCTGCACTACCCAAATGCACATATAGAAAGTATATTATTGGTATATCACACCCCTGCCTCAATCAGTTTTTTTTGGGGGGGGTCAACTAGTATATCACACCAGTTGAAATTATTTATTCAAATAGTGTTTGTCACTCTGTGTAGCTGCGGTAACGCAGCAGAACCGCAAACAAATGCTGCACTACCCAAATGCACTATATAGAAAGTATATTATTGGTATATCACACCCCTGCCTCAATCAGTTTTTTTGGGGGGGCAACTGGTATATCACACCAGTAGAAATTATTTGTTCCAATAACGTTTGTTACTCTGTGTAGCTGCGGTAACGCAGCAGAAACGCACACAACTGCTTCACTACCCAAATGCACTATATAGAAAGTATATTATTGGTTTATCACACCCCTGCCTCAATCAGTTTTTTGGGGCGCAACTGGTATATCACACCAGTAGAAATTATTTGTTCCAAGAGCGTTTGTCACTCTGTGTAGCTGCGGTAACGCAACAGAACCGTAAACAAATGCTGCACTACCCAAATGCACTATATAGAAAGTATATTATTGATATATCACACCCCTTCCTCAATCATTTTTTTGGGGGGCAACTGGTATATCACAGCAGTTGAAATTATTTGTTCCAATAGCGTTTTTCACTCTGTGTAGCTGCGGTAACGCAGCAGAAATGCACACAACTGCTGCACAATACAAATGCACTATAATATACTTTCTATGTTAGAAAGTATATTATAAGTATATCACACCCCTCAGTAAGTCACACCTATCGATAGCACACCTAATCCATTCCTTAAAAGTACTTTTGTGGCCCTATTAGCTAGCGTTTGGTGTCTTTAACAGTCTGTCGCTGCTCCACACAGCAACCTCTCCCTACAATGGCAAAAGACTGAATGTAAAATGGCTGCCAGATCGGGTTTATTTATAAGGTAGGGGGTGTGTCCATGTGCTGAAACGTCTCAATTGACTGTCCTGTACCACCTGATGGATGTTTCATGTGTCAAAGTTCTTCACAATGTTAAAGAATATGGCGCCGGCGTACATCGCCATATGTTCGTCTGTTTGGCGAACTGCGAACGAGCAAAGTTCGCTGTTAAACGACAGCCGGGCGAACCGCAAGGCTATCTCTACTGACCAACATGTCTTTGAGTCTTTCAGAGAGCCCTAATCTAAACTGACACTAGAGTGCTGGCTCATTCCAGCCAGTGGGAACACACCACTTGCGGAATTGGGTACAGTACTCCTCTTCTGGTCTGTCCCCCTGAGTAAGAGACTTCAACTGAAATTCTGCCACAGTCGCCCTATCAGGTTCATCATAAAGTACACCTAAGGCCTGAAAGAACGATTCCACTGAAGCTAGACAAGGGGAGTCTGTGGGGAGGGAGTATGCCCATTCTTGTGGGTCGCCTTGCAACAAAGAGATAATAATCCCTACTCTTTGTTGTTCAGACCCTGAAAAATGAGGGCGTAAATGAAAATACAATTTATAGCTTTCCCTAAATGCAAGAAAAGATCTACCTGAAAAACAATCTGTCAGCTTAACATGGACTTCGATATTCTGCAGGGAGGAGGTAGCTACAGGTGGGGTCTGAACCGATTCCTGCTGCTGTAACCTTTCCACCAACTCCTGAACCATTTGAGCAAGGTTATAGACCTGATCAGTAAGCACTTGCATTGGGTCCATAATGAAGGTAAGGCCTGTGATTCTGTCACGTGCGGGAGGAGTGTGTTCCGCCCTGAGCTTCACCCTAACCTCTGTCCCTGCCTACTTGCACGGTCCGCCCTAGGCGACGTTGTACAACTCGACGGCGGTCCCTAATCTGAGTACGTGCAGGGCCTTAAAGGTAAGAATACAATAAAGGAGAAAACAACAAACAAAGTGACAGGCAGGCACTGAGGGGTTAATAAATATTAGTCAATACAAGCCGAGGTCAGGAGCCAGGAAGAACAACAATACAAAAGGGAAAATCAAGATCAATTCAAACTCACGCCTGGGTCAAAGCCAAGAGGTCATGTCAAATGCAGGAGGTAGCAAGAGCGAGGTCAAAATACGGAGCCGAGGTCAAAACACAACAAACACTAACAGATGATATGCTGGTGAAAGAAATAAGACCAATAACAGGCAACCTGTGGCCAGCAGGCTGCCTGTTTAAATAGCCCTGGCTGGTGAGTCACATGACGTGGCCAGCGCCACATGACTCACAGTACACAGACCAACACAGCTGAGCACCGATCATCATTATTGGTGCTCAGCTCCTCTGCTGCTCGCCTGCTGCCATGGAGACGAGGACGTAGGCTGCGTTCTTGACCCTCTCCTTGCGCAGGGGGCCGGCAGTGCTGCGAAGGTCCCTCGTTACAGTATTTTTGTCACTTCACCGCACCAATGCTAATAAGCCCTTTTTATTTTTTCCACTAATACACCCGAAAAAAGGCTTCAGAACATATAACTGCACCACTGAACGGCTAATAACACTTTTTTTCCCCACTAATACACCCCAAAAAAGGCTGTAATTTTGTCACTTCACTGCACAATGGCAAATAAGCCTTTTTTCCCCACTAATACACCACAAAAAAGGCTTTAGAACATATAACTGCACTGCTGAACGGCTAATAATATTTTTTTCCCACTGAAACACCCCAAAAAAGGCTGTAATTTTGTCACCACCGCACAACGACAAATAAGCTCTTTTTTCCCCACTAATACACCACAAAAAAGGCTTTAACCCCTTAAGGACCCTAGCATATTTCACCTTAAGGACCAGGCCATTTTTTGCAAATCTGACATGTCACTTTATGTGGTGATTAGGGATGAGCAAACCCGAACTGTATAGTTCGGGTTCGTACCGAATTTTGGGGTGTCCGTGACACGGACCCGAACATTTTCGTAAAAGTCCGGGTTCGGGTTCGGTGTTCGGCGCTTTCTTGGCGCATTTTAAAAAGGCTGCAAAGCAGACAATCAACAAGCGTCATACTACTTGCCCCAAGAGGCCATCACAGCCTTGCCTACTATTGGCATGGCTGTGATTGGCCAGTGCAGCATGTGACCCAGCCTCTATATAAGCTTGGGTCACGTAGCGCTGCACGTCACTCTGCTGATTCAAGCATAGGGAGAGGTTGCAGCTGCGACGTTAGGGCGAGATTAGGCAGATTAACTCCTCCAAAAGACTTCATTCTGTGATCGATCTGCAGCTGTGGATCATTGAAGTGCTAATAACGACTTGCTCACTTTTTTGAGGCTGCCCAGAGCGTTTTAAGATCACTTTTTTCTGGGGTGATCGGCGGCCATTTTGTGGCTTGTGTTGCGCCAGCACAAGCTATCACCAAGTGTATTTAACCATCAATAGTGTGGTTATTTTGTGCTATATCCTACATCAGCTGCAGGCTGAGCCTGTGTCACCGAAGTGCATTTAACGATCAACAGTCTGGTTATTTTTTGGCCATATACTACATCAGCTGCAGGCTGAGCCTGTGTCACCGAAGTGCATTTAACCATCAACAGTCTGGTTATTTTTTGGTCATATACTACATCTGGTGCAGGCTGAGCCTGTGTCACCCAAGTGCATTTAACCATCAATAGTGTGGTTATTTTTTGGCCATACACTACATCAGGGGCAAGTTGAGCCTGTCCCCCAGCGCCTAAAAAATAGACCTGACATTTCTATTCAACCAAATTTGTACTGTTTTAGCTGGTCAAGTTATTTGTAGTGACCGTAAAAGCACAGTTTTTGTTCTGGGTTGAAAAACTATTCCCAAATTTGCCATTCTCAAAATAACTAGTTTCTGCTATATGAGGCCTACTTGAAATCTATCCCAAAAAGGATATCTTACATTGAAGGTGCTGATAGTGTCATTCAGAAAAACCTAAGACACACGCTACCGTGCAGATAGAAGTCTAATTCTGTGATTAAACCTATACCTGTCACACAGCGCAAAAAAAAACAGGCCTCATATTTCTATTCAACCAAATCTGTACTGTTTTAGCTGGTCAAGTTATTTGTAGTGACCGTAAAAGCACACTTTTTGTTCTGGGTTGAAATCTATCCCAAAAAGGATATCTTACATTGAAGGTGCTGATAGTGTCATTCAGAAAAACCTAAGACACACGCTACCGTGCAGATAGAAGTCTAATTCTGTGATTAAACCTATACCTGTCACACAGCGCAAAAAAAAACAGGCCTCACATTTCTATTCAACCAAATCTGTACTGTTTTAGCTGGTCAAGTTATTTGTAGTGACCGTAAAAGCACACTTTTTGTTCTGGGTTGAAAAAATATTCCCAAATTTGCCATTCTCAAAATAACTAGTTTCTGCTATATGAGGCCTACTTGAAATCTATCCCAAAAAGGATATCTTACATTGAAGGTGCTGATAGTGTCATTGAGAAAAACCTAAGACACACGCTACCGTGCAGATAGAAGTCTAATTCTGTGATTAAACCTATACCTGTCACACAGCGCGAAAAAAAAACAGGCCTCACATTTCTATTCAACCAAATCTGTACTGTTTTAGCTGGTCAAGTTATTTGTAGTGACCGTAAAAGCACACTTTTTATTCTGGGTTGAAAAACTATTCCCAAATTTGCCATTCTCAAAATTGTGGTGAACGGGAACAATGAGGAAAACATCTAATAAGGGACGCGGACGCGGACGTGGCCATGGTCATGGTGGTGTTAGTGGACCCTCTGGTGCTGGGAGAGGACGTGGCCGTTCTGCCACAGCCACACGTCCTAGTGTACCAACTACCTCAGGTCCCAGTAGCCGCCAGAATTTACAGCCATATTTGGTGGGGCCCAATGCCGTTCTAAGGATGGTAAGGCCTGAGCAGGTACAGGCATTAGTCAATTGAGTGGCCGACAGTGCATCCAGCACGTTCACATTATCTCCCACCCAGTCTTCTGCAGAAAGCGCACAGATGGCGCATGAAAACCAAGCCCATCAGTCTGTCACATCACCCCCATGCATATCAGGGAAACTGTCTGAGCCTCAAGTTATGCAGCAGTCTCTTATGCTGTTTGAAGACTCTGCTGCCAGGGTTTCCAAAGGGCATCCACCTAGCTCTTCCCCAGGGGTGGAAGAGATAGAATGCACTAACGCACAACCACTTATGTTTCCTGATGATGAGGACATGGGAATACCACCTCAGCACGTCTCTGATGATGACGAAACACAGGTGCCAACTGCTGCGTCTTTCTGCAGTGTGCAGACTGAACAGGAGGTCAGGGATCAAGACTGGGTGGAAGACGATGCAGGGGACGATGAGGTCCTAGACCCCACATGGAATGAAGGTCGTGCCACTGACTTTCAGAGTTCGGAGGAAGAGGCAGTGGTGAGACCGAGCCAACAGCGTAGCAAAAGAGGGAGCAGTGGGCAAAATCAGAACACCCTCCGCCAAGAGACTCCGCCTGCTACTGACCGCCGCCATCTGGGACCGAGCACCCCAAAGGCAGCTTCAAGGAGTTCCCTGGCATGGCACTTCTTCAAACAATGTGCTGACGACAAGACCCGAGTGGTTTGCACGCTGTGCCATCAGAGCCTGAAGCGAGGCATTAACGTTTTGAACCTTAGCACAACCTGCATGACCAGGCACCTGCATGCAAAGCATGAACTGCAGTGGAGTAAACACCTTAAAAACAAGGAACTCACTCAGGCTCCCCCTGCTACCTCTTCTGTTGCTGCCGCCGCCTCGACCTCTTCTGCTGCTGCCGCCGCCTCGGCCTCTTCCTCCACCTCTGGAGGAACGTTTGCACCTGCCGCCCAGCAAACATGGGATGTACCACCAACACCACCACCTGCGTCACCAAGCATCTCAACCATGTCACACGGCAGCGTTTAGTTATCCATCTCACAAACATTTGAGAGAAAGCGTAAATTCCCACCTAGCCATCCTCGATCCCTGGCCCTGAATGCCAGCATTTCTAAACTACTGGCCTATGAAATGCTGTAATTTAGGCTGCTGGACACACACAGCTTCAAACAGCTCATGTCGCTTGCTGTCCCACAGTATGTTGTTCCCAGCCGCCACTACTTCTCCAAGAGAGCCGTGCCTTTCCTGCACAAACAAGTGTCCGATAAAATCAAGTGTGCACTGCGCAACGCCATCTGTGGCAAGGTCCAGTAAGCACGGCCAGTAAGCACGGCCAGGGACGCTATATCTACCTAACTGCACACTGGGTAAATGTAGTGGCGGCTGGGCCCCAGGCGGAGAGCTGTTTGGCGCACGTCCTTCCGCCGCCAAGGATCGCAGGGCAACATTCTTTGCCTCCTGTCTCCTCCTCCTCCTACTCAGCTTCCTCCTCCTCTTCTTCCACCTGCTCATCCAGTCAGCCACACACCTTCACCACCAACTTCAGCACAGCCCGGGGTAAACGTCAGCAGTCCGTTCTGAAACTCATATGTTTGGGGGACAGGCCCCACACCGCACAGGAGTTGTGGCGGGGTATAGAACAACAGACCGACGAGTGGTTGCTGCCGGTGAGCCTCAAGCCCGGCCTGGTGGTGTGCGATAATGGGCGAAATCTCGTTGCAGCTCTGGGACTAGCCGGTTTGACGCACATCCCTTGCCTGGCGCATGTGCTGAATTTGGTGGTGCAGAAGTTCATTCGCAACTACCCCGACAAGTCAGAGCTGCTGCATAAAGTGCGGGCCGTCTGTTCGCCCTTCCGGCGTTCACACCCTGCCGCTGCTCGCCTGTCTGCGCTACAGCGTAACTTCGGCCTTCCCGCTCACCGCCTCATATGCGACGTACCCACCAGGTGGAACTCCACCTTGCATATGCTGGACAGACTGTGCGAGCAGCAGCAGGCCATAGTGGAGTTTCAGCTGCAGCACGCACGGGTCAGTCGCACTGCGGATCAGACCCACTTCACCACCAATGACTGGGCCTCCATGCGAGACCTGTGTGCCCTGTTGCATTGTTTCGAGTACTCCACCAACATGGCCAGTGGCGATCACGCCGTTATCAGCGTTACAATACCACTTGTATGTCTCCTTGAGAAAACACTTAGGGCGATGATGGAAGAGGAGGTGGCCCAGGAGGAAGAGGGGTCATTTTTAGCACTTTCAGGCCAGTCTCTTCGAAGTGACTCAGAGGGAGGTTTTTTGCAACAGCAGAGGCCAGGTACAAATGTGGCCAGACAGGGCCCACTACTGGAGGACGAGGAGGACGAGGATGAGGAGGAGGTGGAGGAGGATGAGGATGAAGCATGTTCACAGCAGGGTGGCACCCAAAGCAGCTCGGGCCCATCACTGGTGCGTGGCTGGGGGGAAACACAGGACGATGACGATACGCCTCCCACAGAGGACAGCTTGTCCTTACCTCTGGGCAGCCTGGCACACATGAGCGACTACATGCTGCAGTGCCTGCGCAACGACAGCAGAGTTGCCCACATTTTAACGTGTGCGGACTACTGAGTTGCCACCCTGCTGGATCCCCGGTACAAAGACAATGTGCCCACCTTACTTCCTACACTGGAGCGTGATAGGAAGATGCGCGAGTACAAGCGCACGTTGGTAGACGCGCTACTGAGAGCATTCCCAAATGTCACAGGGGAACCAGTGGAAGCCCAAGGCGAAGGCAGAGGAGGAGCAAGAGGTCGCCAACGCAGCTGTGTCACGGCCAGCTCCTCTGAGGGCAGGGTTAGCATGGCAGAGATGTGGAAAAGTTTTGTCACCACGCCACAGCTAACTGCACCACCACCTGATACGGAACGTGTTAGCAGGAGGCAACATTTCACTAACATGGTGGAACAGTACCTGTGCACACCCCTCCACGTACTGACTGATGGTTAGGCCCCATTCAACTTCTGGGTCTCCAAATTGTCCACGTGGCCAGAGCTAGCCTTTTATGCCTTGGAGGTTCTGGCCTAACCGGCGGCCAGCGTTTTGTCTGAACGTGTACAGGGAGTGCAGAATTATTAGGCAAGTTGTATTTTTGAGGAGTAATTTTATTATTGAACAACAACCATGTTCTCAATGAACCCAAAAAACTCATTAATATCAAAGCTGAATATTTTTGGAAGTAGTTTTTAGTTTGTTTTTAGTTTTAGCTATTTTAGGGGGATATCTGTGTGTGCAGGTAACTATTACTGTGCATAATTATTACGCAACTTAACAAAAAACAAATATATACCCATTTCAATTATTTATTTTTACCAGTGAAACCAATATAACATCTCAACATTCACAAATTTACATTTCTGACATTCAAAAACAAAACAAAAACAAATCAGTGACCAATATAGCCACCTTTCTTTGCCAGGACACTCAAAAGCCTGCCATCCATGGATTCTGTCAGTGTTTTGATCTGTTCACCATCAACATTGCGTGCAGCAGCAACCACAGCCTCCCAGACACTGTTCAGAGAGGTGTACTGTTTTCCCTCCTTGTAAATCTCACATTTGATGATGGACCACAGGTTCTCAATGGGGTTCAGATCAGGTGAACAAGGAGGCCATGTCATTAGATTTTCTTCTTTTATACCCTTTCTTGCCAGCCACGCTGTGGAGTACTTGGACGCGTGTGATGGAGCATTGTCCTGCATGAAAATCATGTTTTTCTTGAAGGATGCAGACTTCTTCCTGTACCACTGCTTGAAGAAGGTGTCTTCCGGAAACTGGCAGTAGGACTGGGAGTGGAGCTTGACTCCATCCTCAACCCGAAAAGGCCCCACAAGCTCATCTTTGATGATACCAGCCCAAACCAGTACTCCACCTCCACCTTGCTGGCGTCTGAGTCGGACTGGAGCTCTCTGCCCTTTACCAATCCAGCCATGGGCCCATCAAGACTCACTCTCATTTCATCAGTCCATAAAACCTTAAAAAAATCAGTCTTGAGATATTTCTTGGCCCAGTCTTGACGTTTCAGCTTGTGTGTCTTGTTCAGTGGTGGTCATCTTTCAGCCTTTCTTACCTTGGCCATGTCTCTGAGTATTGCACACCTTGTGCTTTTGGGCACTCCAGTGATGTTGCAGCTCTGAAATATGGCCAAACTGGTGGCAAGTGGCATCTTGGCAGCTGCACGCTTGACTTTTCTCAGTTCATGGGCAGTTATTTTGCGCCTTGGTTTTTCCACACGCTTCTTGCGACCCTGTTGACTATTTTGAATGAAACGCTTGATTGTTCGATGATCACGCTTCAGAAGCTTTGCAATTTTAAGAGTGCTGCATCCCTCTGCAAGATATCTCACTATTTTTGACTTTTCTGAGCCTGTCAAGTCCTTCTTTTGACCCATTTTGCCAAAGAAAAGGAAGTTGCCTAATAATTATGTACACCTGATATAGAGTGTTGATGTCATTAGACCACACCCCTTCTCATTACAGAGATGCACATCACCTAATATGCTTAATTGGTAGTAGGCTTTCGAGCCTATACAGCTTGGAGTAAGACAACATGCATAAAGAGGATGATGTGGTCAAAATACTCATTTGCCTAATAATTCTGTACAGGGTGTATTCAGCACGGCAGGGGGCGTCATTACAGACAAACGCAGCCGCCTGTCTACAGCCAATGTGGACAAGCTGACATTCATAAAAATGAACCAGGCATGGATCCCACAGGACCTGTCCATCCCTTGTGCAGATTAGATATTAACTACCTCCCCTTAACAATATATTATTCTACTCCAGGGCACTTCCTCATTCAATCCTATTTTTATTTTCATTTTACCATTATATTGCGGGGCAACCCAAAGTTGAATGAACCTCTCCTCTGTCTGGGTGCCTGGGCCTAAATGTGTGTCAGTGGCCTGTTCCAGTGGTGGGTGACGTGAAGCCTGATTCTCTGCTATGACATGAAGACAGATTCTGTGCTGACATAAGGCCAGATTCTCTGTTACGGGACCTCTCTCCTCTGCCTGGGTGCCTGGGCCTAAATATGTGACAGTGGCCTGTTCCAGTGGTGGGTGACGTGAAGCCTGATTCTCTGCTATGACATGAAGACTGATTCTGCGCTGACAGAAGGCCAGATTCTCTGTTACGGGACCTCTCTCCTCTGCCTAGGTGCCTGGGCCTAAATATGTGACAGTGGCCTGTTCCAGTGGTGGGTGATGTGAAGCCTGATTCTCTGCTATGACATGAAGACTGATTATGCGCTGACATAAGGCCAGATTCTCTGTTACGGGACCTCTCTCCTCTGCCTAGGTGCCTGGGCCTAAATATGTGACAGTGGCCTGTTCCAGTGGTGGGTGACGTGAAGCCGGATTCTCTGCTATGACATGAAGACTGATTCTGCGCTGACATAAGGCCAGATTCTCTGTTACGGGACCTCTCTCCTCTGTCTGGGTGCCGGGGCCTAAATATGTGACAGTGGCCTGTTCCAGTGGTGGGTGACGTGAAGCCTGATTCTCTGCTATGACATGAAGACAGATTCTGCGCTGACATAAGGCCAGATTCTCTGTTACGGGACCTCTCTCCTCTGCCTAGGTGCCTGGGCCTAAATATGTGACAGTGGCCTGTTCCAGTGGTGGGTGACGTGAAGCCTGATTCTCTGCTATGACATGAAGACTGATTCTGCGCTGACATAAGGCCAGATTCTCTGTTACGGGACCTCTCTCCTCTGCCTGGGTGCCGGGGCCTAAATATGTGACAGTGGCCTGTTCCAGTGGTGGGTGACGTGAAGCCTGATTCTCTGCTATGACATGAAGACTGATTCTGCGCTGACATAAGGCCAGATTCACTGTTACGGGACCTCTCTCCTCTGTCTGGGTGCCGGGGCCTAAATGTGTGACAGTGGCCTGTTCCAGTGGTGGGTGACGTGAAGCCTGATTCTCTGCTATGACATGAAGACAGATTCTGTGCTGACATAAGGCCAGATTCTCTGTTACGGGACCTCTCTCCTCTGTCTGGGTGCCTGGGCCTAAATATGTGACAGTGGCCTGTTCCAGTGGTGGGTGACGTGAAGCCTGATTCTCTGCTATGACATAAAGACAGATTCTGTGCTGACATAAGGCCAGATTCTCTGTTACGGGACCTCTCTCCTCTGCCTAGGTGCCTGGGCCTAAATATGTGACAGTGGCCTGTTCCAGTGGTGGGTGACGTGAAGCCTGATTCTCTGCTATGACATGAAGACAGATTCTGTGCTGACATAAGGCCAGATTCTCTGTTACGGGACCTCTCTCCTCTGCCTGGGTGCCTGGGCCTAAATATGTGACAGTGGCCTGTTCCAGTGGTGGGTGACGTGAATCCTGATTCTCTGCTATGACATGAAGACAGATTCTGTGCTGACATAAGGCCAGATTCTCTGTTACGGGACCTCTCTCCTCTGCCTAGGTGCCTGGGCCTAAATATGTGACAGTGGCCTGTTCCAGTGGTGGGTGACGTGAAGCCTGATTCTCTGCTATGACATGAAGACTGATTCTGCGCTGACATAAGGCCACATTCTCTGTTACGGGACCTCTCTCCTCTGTCTGGGTGCCGGGGCCTAAATATGTGACAGTGGCCTGTTCCAGTGGTGGGTGACGTGAAGCCTGATTCTCTGCTATGACATGAAGACAGATTCTCTGCTGACATGAAGCCTGAATCTCTGTTATGGGACCTCTCTCCTCTGCCTGGGCCTAAATATGTGACAGTGGCCTGTTCCAGTGGTGGGTGACGTGAAGCCTGATTCTCTGCTATGACATGAAGACAGATTCTGTGCTGACATAAGGCCAGATTCTCTGTTACGGGACCTCTCTCCTCTGCCTGGGTGCCTGGGCCTAAATATGTGACAGTGGCCTGTTCCAGTGGTGGGTGACGTGAAGCCTGATTCTCTGCTATGACATGAAGACTGATTCTGCGCTGACATAAGGCCAGATTCTCTGTTACGGGACCTCTCTCCTCTGCCTGGGTGCCTGGGCCTAAATATGTGACAGTGGGCTGTTCCAGTGGTGGGTGACGTGAAGCCTGATTCTCTGCTATGACATGAAGACAGATTCTGTGCTGACATAAGGCCAGATTCTCTGTTACGGGACCTCTCTCCTCTGTCTGGGTGCCGGGGCCTAAATATGTGACAGTGGCCTGTTCCAGTGGTGGGTGACATGAAGCCAGATTCTCTGCTATGGCATGAAGAGACTGATTCTCTGCTGACATGAAGCCAGATTCTTTGCTATGGCATGAAGAGACTGATTCTCTGCTGACGTGAAGCCAGATTCTCTATGGGACCTCTGTCCAATTGATATTGGTTAATTTTTATTTTTTTAATTTTTATTTTAATTCATTTCCCTATCCACATTTGTTTGCAGGGGATTTACCTACATGTTGCTGCCTTTTGCAGCCCTCTAGCTCTTTCCTGGGCTGTTTTACAGCCTTTTTAGTGCCCAAAAGTTCGGGTCCCCATTGACTTCAATGGGGTTCGGGACGAAGTTCGGGTCGGGTTCGGATCCCGAACCCGAACATTTCCGGGAAGTTCGGCCGAACTTCTCGAACCCGAACATCCAGGTGTTCGCTCAACTCTAGTGGTGATAACTTTAAAATGCTTTTACTTATCCAAGCCACCGTGAGATGTTTTCTTGTCACATATTGTACTTCATAACTTTGGTAAATTTGAGTACAAATATTTAATTTTTATTTATAAAAAATAAAATAAAAATTTACCAAAAATTTGGACAAATTAGCAAATTTCCAAATTTAAATTAATCAACTTTTATAATAGATAGTAATACCTCCAAAAATAGTTATTACTTTACATTCCCCATATGTTTACTTCATGTTTGGATCATTTTCTGAATGCAATTGAATTTTTTGGGGAAGTTTTAAGGCTTAGAAGTTTAGAAGCAAATCTTGAAATTCTTCAGAAAATTTCCAAAACCTACTTTTTAAGGACCAATTCAGGTCTGAAGTCACTTTGTGAGGCTTACATAATAGAAACCACCCAAAATGATCAAATTTTAGAAACTACACCCCTTAGGTCTCTTTCACATGAGCGTGGCGTGTGAGGGCCCGATAAGATGCGGGTGCGTTGCGGTAAAATGCACGATTTTTCTGCGCGAGTACAAAGCGTTTTAATGCGTTTTGCACGCGTGAGAAAAATCGCCATGTTTGGTACCCAGACCCAAACCCGGACTTCATCACTGAAGTTCAGGTTTGGGTTAGGTGTTGTGTAGATTTTATTATTTTCCCTTATAACATGGTTATAAGGGAAAATAATAGCATTCTTAATACAGAATGCAAAGTAAATTAGGGATGGAGGGGTTAAAAAAAAAAAGTTAACTTACCTGCTCCATAGCTGCCGGTCTCTGTTCTATCTTCAGGACCTGGCAAAAGACCTGTGGTGACGTCACTGTGCTCATCATATGGTCCAATCACATGGTTCATCGCCATGGTGAGGGACCATGTGATTGGACCATGTGATGTGACGTCACCACAGGTCCTTAGCCAGCAGCTCAACATTAGAGAAGAAGACAGAGATCCGCAACTACGCAATCAAGTGGACTCGGTGAGTTAATTTTTTTTTATTTTTAACCCCTCCATCACTATTTTACTTTGCATTCTGTATTCAGAATGCTATTATTTTCCCTTATAACCATCGGGTCCCCTAGCAACCATGCGCGAAAATCGCACTGCATCCGCACTTGCTTGTGGATGCTTGCGATTTTCACACGGCCCCATTCACTTCTATGGTGCCTGCGTTGCGTGAAAAACGCAGAATATAGAGCATGCTGCGATTTTCACGCAACGCACAAGTAATGCGTGAAAATCACAGCTCATATGCACAGCCCCATAGAAATGAATGGGTCCGGATTCAGTGCGGGTGCAATGCGTTCACATCACGGAATACTCGCCCGTGTAAAAGGGGCCTTAAGGTATTCAAAACAGATTTTACAAACTTTGCTAACCCTTTAGGTGTTCCACAAGAATTAATGGAAAATGGAGATGAAATTTCAGAATTTCACTTTTTTGGCAGATTTTCCATTTTAATAAATTTTTTCCAGTAACAAAGCAAGGGTTAACAGCCAAACAAAACTAAATATTTATTGCCTTTATTCTGTAGTTTACAGAAACACCTCATATGTGGTCGTAAACTGCTGTACGGGCACACGGCAGGGCGCAGAAGAAAGGAATGCCATATGGTTTTTGAAAGGCAGATTTTGCTGGACTGTTTTTTTGACACCATATCTCATTTGAAGCCCCCCTGATGCACCCCTAGAGTAGAAACTCTAATAAGTTACCCCATTTTGGAAACTACGGGATAAGGTGGCAGTTTTGTTGGTACTATTTTAGGGTACATATGATTTTTGGTTGCTCTATATTACACTTTGGGTCCATTCACACGCCCGTTTTGGTGTTCCGCATCCGTTCCGATTAAAAACGGAATGTTATGCGGATCCATTAATTTTCAATGGAATCCGCAAATAATCGGACAGCACTCATGGTGCTCTCCGATTCCGTGATTCCGTTCCGTTCCGTGGGTTCCGTTATTCGGATCCTGGAAAAAAAATATACCCTGTTTGTCCGATTTTGCGTTCCGTCATCCCATTCTAGTCAATGGATCCGTCAAAAATGCGGATGTAATGCTAAAAGCATCCTCATGTCATCCAGATTTTCGGATCCGCAAAAAACAGGAACGTTTATCTGGAAAGGTACAAATACGGACGTGTGAATGCACCCTAACTGTGAGGCAAGGTAACAAGAAATAGCTGTTTTGGCACCATTTTTATTTTTTGCTATTTACAACGTTCATCTGACAGGTTAGATCATGTGCTATTTTTATAGAGCAGGTTGTTACGGACGCGACAATACAAAATATGACAACTTTTTTTGGTTGTTTGTTTGTTTTACATAAAATAATTTTTTGTGTCTCCACATTCTTCTTATGTCTTATGTAGCGGTATGAGATGACGGTTTGATTGGTACTATTTTAGGGTGCATAGGACTTTTTGATCGCTTGGTACTACACTTTTTGTGATGTAAGTTGACAAAAAATGGCTTTTTTGACACTTTTTTTTTTTTTTTTACGGTGTTCAACTAAGGGGTTAGGTCATGTGATATATTTTGACAGCAGGTTCTTACAGACGTGGCGATACCTAATATGTCTACTTTTTTATTTAATTTTTACACAATAATATCATTTTTGAAACAAAAATAAATAAATTTTAGTGTCTCCATAGTCTGAGAGCTATAGTTTTATTTTATTCTATGGCCGATTTTCTTAAGTAGGGTATAATTTTTGCAGGATTTGATGTCGGTTTGATTGGCACTATTTTGGAGTGCATATGACTTTTTGATCGCTTGCTGTTACACTTTTTGTGATGTAAGGTGACAAAAAATGCCTTTTTTCACACCGTTTTATTTTATCTTATTATTTATTTATTTTTCACCTGAGGGGTTAGGTCATGTGATATTTTTTATAGAGCAGGTTCTTATGGACACAGCAATACTTAATATGTATATTTTTTTTATTTACTTAAGTTTTACACAATAACAGCATTTAAAAAATATATATGTTTTTAATTTTTGGGCGATTGTCTTAGGTAGAAGCAAATTTTTTGCAGGATGAGGTGACGGTTAGATTTAGTGATGTAAGGTGACAAAAAAAGGTTTTTCTTAGTACAGTTTATATTTAAATTTTTTGATGGCGTCCATGTGATATTTGTATAGCACAGGTCATTACGGATGTGGCAATAACTAATATGCATACTTTTTTTTATTTAAAGAGGACCTTTCATTACGATAAAAAATCTAAACTAAGTATGCTGACATGGAGAGCGGCGCCAAGGGATCTCCCTGCACTTACTATTATCCCTGGGCGCCGCTCCGTTCTCCCGGTATAGGCTCCGGTATCTTCAGATTTTCGGCTCAAATGGGAGGAGCCTGCTCTTGTTCTTCTGGGCGTCTCCTTCTCCCATGTTTTAGTCTCAGAGCCATAGTTTTTTTATGTTTTGGCGATTGTCTTAGGTAGGGTATTATTTTTGTGTGATGAGATAACATTTGATTGGCACTATTTTGGGGTGCATATGAATTTTTGATCACTTGCTATTACACTTTTAGTGATGTAAGGTGACAAAAAATGGCTTTTGACACCGTTTTTATTTTATTTCTTTTACGGTGTTCACCTGAGGGGTTAGGTCATGTGATATTTTTATAGAGCAGGTTTTTATGGATGTGACAATACCTAATATGTGTAATTTTTTTTATTTATTTAAGTTTTACACAATAATATCATTTTTGAAAAAAAAAATACCATGTTTTAGTGTCTCCATATTCTGAAAGCCATAGTTTTTTTTTATTTTTTGGGCGATTGTCTTAGGTAGGGGCAAAATTTTTGCGGGATGAGGTGACAGTTATATTATGATTTTGGGGGTATACGCCTTTTTGATCGCTTGGTGTTGCACTTTTAGTGAGGTAAGGTGACAAAAAAATAATTTTTTTTCTAGCACGGGTTTTACTTTATTTTTTTGCCGGCATTCACCTGAGGGATTAGTTCATGTGATATTTTTATAGAGCCGGTCGATACGGACGCGGCGATACCTAATTTGTCTACGTTTTTTTTTCCCATATTTTTTTTACTTTATTTTGGGAAAAGGATGCTTTTTTTTTTTTACTTGAAACATTTAATTTTTTTGTAAAACTTTATTTTGTTACACTTTTTTTTACACTTTTTTTTTGTCCCACTCTGGGACTTCAACTTTTGGGGGTCTGATTCCATTTACAATGCATCACAATACTTCTGTATTGTGATGCAGTGACTGTAAGATCCAGGGGGCTGGATCTCACAGGCGGTCACGGAAGGCAGCCACGATGCCTAAGGAAGGGAACCCCATAACTGCTCTCTCCTATCCTCCACACATCGCATGTGCCGCTGTCAACGCTAACTGCGGCACATCAAGGGTTAAGGATTTCTTTTTTTTTTTTTAATAGCGTTAAAGTAAAGTAAAGTAAAGTAAAGTAACATTTTCAAGGTAATACAACAATCTCAAAGGGAAAAAACAATTCTGCAGAGCAGTCACACACGTAAGCATGACCAGACAATTCCATCAATGTCATAACATACGACAGTAAGAGACATAAATGTATTTAGTTACAAAACATTCCTGTCGTCGCAAAAAAATGGAAGGGAAATAGAGGTCTGCGCACACTTACTCACATCCGCACACACATACACACACTTGGGTGACACAGTCCCAACCAGTAATGGACCTCAAACTGTACCCTCCGCCTGTACCCACATACCCCAGATTTTGTCAAATCGACCAGGGGTTCCTCTTGCTTCATAGGTCAACTTGTACATCTGAAGATCATTGTTAATCAATTGTACCCATTGGTTTACCGTAGGACACTTGGGAGGCTTCCAATTCAAAAGTATGTTCTTCCTACCATAGAACATTAGGAGTCGTAGCAGTATTCTACAATATTTGGAAGGAGTCGCATCAGCAACCAGCCCCAAAACACAAATAATAGGATCACAGATCCCTGGTAGACCCAGTTTAACATTAATGAAATTACACACCCCTTTCCAATAAATCTGTAGAGACGGACACGACCAAACCATGTGGAAAAAGGATCCTCTATCACTTCCACACCTGTCGCATCCAGGATTTGGTATCTGCCGCATCTGATATAGACGCACCGGAGTCAGATATACCCTATGCATCCATTTGACCTGAATGAGTTGATCTCGAGAGCTCACGACAGACCTCCTCCACCCCAGGCGCCATTCCTCCAAATGAGAGTCCTCCAACTCCGGAATATCCGCCGACCATCTAACAAATGATCGCTGGATAGGAGAGTCCTGCATCTTAATGATTTCACCATAAAAGGAAGAAATTGGTTTATATGGTTGTTTCCTCCTAGCTACCGCTTCCAGAGGACCACACTTCAAGTTTAAGGACAAGGAGTGGAACTGTTTCTCACACGCGTGTCTCAATTGGAGGAACCGGTAAAAACTCGTCTGAGGCAACAGGAAATCCGACCGCAAACCCTCAAAGGAGCGAAAGACCCCATCCTGGAATAACTGCGTCAAATATTTAAGCCCAAACCTAGGCCAAAACTCAAAATCTGGTAGGTGTAAAAGCTCAGGGAGATGCCTGTTACGCCACAGAGGGATATATGGAGACCAGACATCCCCTGCTTGAGTATCCATATGTGTATTCACAAACTTCGCCCAAGCTTCCATGACCGTCATCATAGTTTCTGTGTATCTCCCACTCATCAAAGTTCCACCTCCCCTGTAAACCAAGTTCGTTAGAGCTTCATACGAACCGACTAATGCAGCCTCCAACACCACCGCCGGATTATTGGAATCTGCTCTAATCCACCAGGAAGCATACATCAGCCGTGTCGCTATATAATAGACATATAAGTCAGGAAGTTGCAAACCTCCCTGCAAGTAGGAGGCCTTCAACGTCTTCCTTGCTATCCTAGGGTTCCGGTGACACCATAGGAATCGGGACATAACTTTATCTATGACATCAAAATGGGACTTCGGGACCCTCACTGGAGCTGCTCTATATACATATAACAGTTTCGGTAGCAGCACCATTTTGAAAACGTTGATCCTGCCTATCAAGGTCAAGGGGAGATTTTCCCAAGCTTCCAATTTGCGTGTGACATATTCCATAGTGGGCCTCAGATTCAGATGGCAGAATTGCCGAGGGTCTCTATGTATGTGAATCCCCAAGTAAAGAAAGCTGTCTACCACCTTAAAGGGGGATACCGGAGAGATGTCTATCCCTTCCTCCATGTCTACTATACACAAACTCGATTTAGCCCAGTTCACCCGTAATCCTGAATACCTACCATATCCATTCACCACGTCTAGCAAGGTTTCTAAGGAGGGGCCAGGGTCAGCTAAGTACACCAATAGGTCATCCGCGTATAGCGAAACTTTCTCTTGTATCCCAGCTATCGTCCACCCCTCTATCAAGGAACTATTATTAATCAATTGAGTAAGAGGTTCCTTTATTAGAGCGAACAACAACGGGGATAGGGGGCAACCCTGCCTTGTACCTCTGTATAATTTAAATGGTCGGGAAAGAGAGCCATTTACTCTGATGCGCGCTGTAGGCGCCTGGTACAATAATTGGACCCATTGAATGAAGGAGGGAGGGAAGCCAAGGCGGGACATAGTCTCCCAAATAAAGTGCCACTCTACCGAATCAAAGGCCTTCTCATTATCGAGAGATGCCAGGACCCTTGATCCCGCATTATCATGCCTGACCTGCAAGTTCGTAAATAACCTCCTGAGATTGATATCAGTTGTTTTCCCGGGCATAAAGCCAGATTGGTCTGGGTCAATAATGGATAAGACTACCCTACTAAGCCTTTTGGCCAGGATTTTAGCTAAGATCTTGGCATCAGTGTTCAGTAGGGAAATAGGCCTATATGACGCACAGTGGTCCGGAGGCTTCCCAGCTTTATGAATTACCACAATGGTAGCCTCTCCAAAGGATAATGGCAACCCACCGGAGTCATATGCGTAATTAAAAAGATTCAACAGACGTGTAGAGTGTAACTCCACATCTAATCTGTACCATTCCACTGGGAACCCATCCGGACCAGGTGATTTCCCTACTGCCATATCACCAATCGCAGCTTTGACCTCTTCCATATCAATAGGAGCCTCTAAATAATTACTGTCTGTCCTAGCCAATGGTGTAAGGGGGATGTTCTGAAGGAAAGATCGGATTTCATCCCGGGACATCACAATTTTGGAACTATAAAGGTCCGCATAAAATTGAGCAAATTGCTCACATATGTCCTCCAGGCGATATACCCTTGAGCCATCCCCGCAGGTGATGTGTGGGACCACTGTCTGAGGCGACTCAGTCCTAGCCAGGAACGCCAAGGCACTCCCATTCTTATCCCCATCAGCAAATATTACACGCCTTTGATATAGTAACTTCTTCTGGGTATATTCCGTTAGGTGTAAACTAAGTTTCCTCTGGGCCTCATCCCATAATCTACGACCTTCTCCATCCGGATTTATAATGAAAGCCTGTTCTCTCTCTACCACCTCCCCCTCCAACTTGGTCCTTGTTGCACTCATCTCCTTCCTATACGTAGCTATCGCATGAATCAGAGTACCCCTCATCACAGCTTTGAAGGCCTCCCACTCTATCGACGGGTTAGCTGAGCCCTCATTGAGGTCCCAATAGTCCTTCACACTCTGCTGTACAGCCCAAACAACAGGCAGGACCTCTAGCCACTTACTATTGAGTCTCCATATCCTCTCAACCGGTGCCAGAGGTTGCTTCAGAACCACTAACAAAGGAGCATGGTCAGAAATACCTCGTGGCAGGTAATCCGCCACCGCCAGAGAGGGCAATAGATCTCTACTAAGGAAAACTAAATCTATCCGTGAGAGCGTAACATGTGAAGCGGAGTAGCATGAATATTGGCGCAATCCCGGATGTAAGTACCTCCAACCCTCTGTTAAATCAAATACATCAGCCCAGGAGCTGAGCGCCTCATTGTGGGTATCACTAGGGCGAAGACGATCCAGCGACTGATCCAGAGTCGCGTTATAGTCCCCAAAAGCAATCAGAGGCACCGGGGGCATAGATGCTACCATTCTCATAACCTCATCCAACATATCCCTCCGAAAGGGGGGGGGGGGACATAGAGGCCCACCACAAGATAATCAATGCCCCTGATTGCAACATGGAGAACCACAAAACGCCCCATCGTATCCGCATGCACAGAGTACACCCGGAAGGGGAGGGATTTCGCTACCAGAATCGACACACCTCTGGCTCTAGAGTTGTATACAGCATGGTATGCTGAACCTACCCAGGGCCTCTTTAACGCTAAAAGTTTTCGCCCTTGAAGATGTGTCTCCTGCAATACCAGAACGTCAGGATTATGATTTCGTAGGAAATTAAAGACCAGAGATCGTTTAATTTTGTCATTGAGACCCCTGACATTCCAGGAGACAAACCGACAAGCCGACATTATGGCGGTCCATTGAAACAGTAATCCCAGAAGTCACTGCACCACCCAAGCCATACATTCACACATTCATACCAACTTCCAACCATTAGAGCAAGCACTCCTAAATATGCCCATAACATCAGGCAACCCCCCCCACCCTGCCCAGATGACCCCAACCTATCCAAGCCTAAAAACCCTCCCCCATTTGCCTCTTTAGTAGAAAAAGGGGAACGGCTAACCCGTTCTCAACCTCACTGCTTAGGTAAACCTTAAAAAACCTGAACCTATGCAGTAGGTTGCCACAACCATTACTCATTCAGCTCCGTTATTTAGCGATCATCTGAAACACATGGTGAGACACCCAAAACATTAAATATACAGCTCTCAGCCTCTGCGGTCTAGCCAGTCCGATGCCTCTTCAGGGGTAGCAAAGAACTTCACCTGGTCACCCTCCTGGACCCTAAGCCGAGCCGGATACATCATCGCATAGACAAGTCCCTTCTCTCTTAATCGGGTTCTCACCGCCGTGAACTGTCTACGTTGCTTCTGCACTTCTGTAGAAAAGTCAGGGTAAAAGGAGATCCGGGTATTCTCAAAAAGAATGTCCTTCAAACGGCGAGCTGCAGCCAGAATAGCATCACGGTCTCTGTAATTTAGGACTTTAAAGATGAAGGGACGAGATGGGGCTCCAGGAGGCAGAGGGCGGGTGGGAATCCTGTGAGCACGTTCAACTGCAAAAGTCCCTGATAGATTTATAGGGTTAAAGACTTGTTTAATAAGACGTTCCACAAACTCTTCAGGAGAGGGCCCCTCAGCTCTTTCAGGTAAACCCATAATGCGGATGTTGTTCCGTCTGTTACGGTTCTCGGCATCCTCTACCTTCGCCATCAGGGTCTTGACTTGATTCTGTAGCGCATTTATTGCAGAGTCATCACGCTGCACTCTGTCCTCCACATCACTCACTCTCCTCTCCACCTCAGTTGTTCTCTCTCTGATTTTATCAATATCATGTCTGAGAAGAGTAAGATCAGCTTGGACATGATCAATTTTGACCGTAAGCGCCGTTTGGCAGTTAGTGATGGCCGTCATAACTTTTGCAAGGTCCACTTCTGGGCGTTCAGAGGAGGTTGCAACCTCTCGGTCCTCTGTCTGACTCATATTGTCCAGCATTAGTTTAGGTGGATTAGCTGGCCCTGAGGTGCCCGTTTTCCGGCCCATAAGGTGATCTCCCCTTCACCAGTAAACGGGATACTGGCCCTTTAATTAGATCCCTCACTCAAGGGCAACAGAACAGCAGTGGCGGCCTTCTCAATTAGATCCACTTCCCTGCAGCCAGGATATACTAGCCCCACTCAGTAGAGGTGCACTCACCCCCCAGTATAGCTGCCAGATGAATGGAGACAGGAGAATCACGATCCCGCTTCACTCCTGGGGCATGGAGACGTCCGCTCACAGCGTCACAGGTAAGATGGCGCTCACACCGCCCGACACGTGGGGGACTTCAGGCCGGCAGCCCAGCAGGAAGAGAACCGGAGGGATCACACCGCCAGCAGCTCCAGGACTCACCCGACCACCACCACCGGTGAGTAAAATGTTCCTGCGTCTCCACCTCTCCCGCTCTCACCGAGGGGACCGCAGTGCTGGGCAACGCTCCCTTCACAGGCCTCACTCCAGGGGATCCAGCCGACGATGACCGCGGCAGACACAGAGCTGAAACTCCGGTTACCGGTAAACCGAGAGTTGCGGACCACGCAGGGGGTGTCTTTTCCCAGGCCAAACGCACAGACAATCAGGATTCTGCAGGATACTGTCGGAGCTGAAACAACTTGCGTCCTCACACCATGACGGTTAGGCCACGCCCCCAGGGTTAAGGATTTCACCGTTGCCGGCACATGCAGCAGGGGTCCGGCTATCAGTGACCGCCAGACCTCTGCTGCGGATAGGGCGGGTGCATCTCCTGCACCCGCCCGATCACAGCGCTGATCCTTAAGTCACGGACATCTGCGCCGTACATGGGGTTAAGTGGGATTGGCCACAGCTTTATTAAATTAAAACATCCTTAAGTCTATGCCCTTTAAGCCAACTACCGATGTTCTCTATCTCATCCGAATGCAAGCTGTTGAACAGCAAGAATGAGGATCTTCCTTTCTTTCTTCGAGCACAGACTACCACCACCGAGGAGGGCAGAGTAGACCTACTCTGAATTCCGGCCAACCCCACCCAACAAAGACAACGCTCTTTACGCCCCATCCTGCAAACCAGCTAGAAAAATATCTAGACCAATCTGGTTTAAATGCACACCATCCGGCAAAAGCAGAGCCTAGTTGTCCCCTTCAAGCTCCGTATGCCGCAGAACAACACCTCATTGACTTCTAACAAACTTAGAAACTTTGACATTCAACACTAGTGATGATCGAGCACCAAAGTATTCGGGTGTTCGGCCCGAACACATTGCTATATTCGTGTGCTCGACCGAGCACCCGAGTATAATGGAAGTCAATGGGAGACAACGAGCCACCCCCTGCTCTGAAAAGAAGAGGGTGCCTGGTCCATTGGAAAAGGTCAGAAAGTAACAGAAACACCACCAAAATGGATCGGGAACAGCATGGGGATGATGTCTGGATGCATCTTGGACTCCCAGGTCGCTGCTGTTAACCATGTTGTACGCCACTTTTACAGACTGACAAAAATACGCATAAAACTACCCCCAAAAATCTATTTTACAGGAAAAATTGTTATGAAAAATTCTTTCCTTTATATTCAATTGTATATAAAGTGCAAGTGCTGCAAAAAATTACAAGCAAGAGACACTCTGAAACAGCCTGTATATCACATAAAGAAGGGCCTCATTCACATTGTGATACAATAGTTCAGTTAGGGGGACTCCTACACTCATAAAACCTATGAACTAAGTGAAAGGGCTGCCAAAAATTACAAGGAATCGTCACTCCAAAACACCCTTTGTTACACATAAAAGAGGGCATCATACACACCCTTGAAAAATTATGATTGATAGCCTGCTGGTGACCCTCAAAAACATTTGGAGCAAGGGCCTGATGATCTGACCATCTAAAACCTTAGGGGCGAGGGCCTGCTGCCGCATTGGTGACTCTAGATATCCTCTGGGCGATTGCACGTCCCGGTGAGGGCGAGAATCCATTTGGATGTCTGCCCTATCAACTTTCGATGATCTTTTCTGCGCCTAACATGTTGATCACGGGGAATCAGGGTTCGATGCTGGAGAGGGAGCGTGAGAAAGGGATACCACATCCAAGGGAGGTCAATGGCTGAAATCTGATTGGCTGTTGTTGCCTTGCCCCTTTTTTTTTCTAATTGTGAACCACCTTTAGAGGGTGGGTCAAGTTATTAAAGCACAAGAATCCAAGGAAGGCAGCAGGCGCGCGGCAATTACCCACTCCCGGGAGGTAGTGACGATAAATAACAATACAGCACTCCTAAGTGGCCCTGTTATTGGAATGAGTACACTTTCCGTTAACAAGGATCTATTGGAGGGCAAGTCTGGTGCCAGCAGCCAACTTGATCCCGGCCTCCACAACGTTCACCCAGTGTGCCATCATGGTGAGGATTGTGTTGACCAGACTCTTGGCTACTGAGACTGGACTTGTAGGTGAGGGCCTGCTGCTGCTTTTTTGACTCTAGATAACTTCTAGGCAATTGCATGTCCCCGTGACGGCAACGATCCATTTGGATGTCTGCCCTATCAACGTTGGAGCAATTTTTTAACAAGGACCTTCTGGTATAGCACCATTTTGCTTGTCCTCTCCACCAGAGGAATGAGAGATGAGAAGTTATCTTTGTAGCGGGGGTCGAGAAGGGTGAACCGTGTTGTAATCTGTGTTGTCTAAGATGCGTATAACGCGCGGGTCGTGGGAAAGGCAGCTTAACATGAAGTCAGCCATGTGTGCCAGAGTACCAACAGGCAAGACTTCGCTGTTATCATCAGAAGGTGAGCTGACCCTGTAAAAGATTGTAGGTGAGGGCATGTAGGTGAGCTGACCCTGTACAACATTATATGTGAGGGCCTGCAGGTGAGCTGACCCTGTAAAACATTACATGCAAGGGCCTGCAGTTAAGCTGACACTGTAAAACGTTATATGCAAGGGCCTGCAGGTGAGCTGACCCTGTAAAAAATTATATGCGAGGGCATTATATGTGATGAATAAGCATGTTGATATGATAGAATAGGAGGAGGATGAGAAAAGGAAGATTCACCATATACACATAAAGGAGGGCCTCATTTCACATTGTGGTATAATAGTTCAGGTAGTGGGACTCCTACACTCATAAAGCCTATGCACGAAGTGAAAGGGCTGCCAAAAATTACAAGGAAACGACACTCCAAAACACCTTTTGTTACACATAAAGGAGGGCATCATACACACCCTTGAAAAATTATGATTGGTGGCCTGCTGGTGACCCTCAAAAACATTTGGAGCAAGGGCTTGCTGATCTGACCATCCAAAACATGAGGGACGAGGGCCTGCTGCTGAGCTGACCATCTAAAACATTAGGGGCGAGGGACTGCTGGTGAGCTGACGCTCTAAAACATTATATGCGAGTGCCTGCAGGTGAGCTGATGCTCTAAAACATTATATGCGAGTGCATGCTGTTGAAATGACGCTCTAAAACATTATATGCGAATGCTTGCTGTACAACTGACGCTCTAAAACATTATTTTCAAGTGCATGTTGTTCAGCTGACGATATAAAACATTATTTGCGAGTGCCTTCAGGTGAGCTGACGCTCTAAAACATTATATGCGAGTGCATGCTGTTCAAATGATGCTCTAAAACATTATATGCCAGTGCATGTTGTTCAGCTGACCCTCTAAAACATTATATGCCAGTGCATGCTTTCAGCTGATGCTCTAAAACATTATATGCGAGTGCATGCTGTTCATCTGACCCTATAAAAAAAATTGTGTTGAGGGCCTGCAGTTGAGCTGACCCTATTAAAAAAAAATTGAGTGGGGGGAATATATACAATCTGGATGAGGAGGAGGAGGAAACAAGATTCAACCATATACTCTTTTTTTGTGGTGGAAAAGGTGCATGGGAATACACTGCAGTAGATTGAGTACATTATAAATGATAGATTGAAATTGCCTTTATGTTCATCATCAGCTCAGCTCGCCTGTTGGAATTGAGACGTCAGGGGCAATCCAGGCCTTGTTCATTTTTATCTAAATCAACCTGTCAGCATTGCCAGTGGACAAGCGGATACACTTATCTGTTATAATGCCACCAGCAGCACTAAATACAAGCTCAGACAAAACGCTGGCGGCAGGGCAGGCCAGCACCTCCAAGGCGTAGAGCGCAAGTTCGTGCCACGTGTCCAGCTTGGACACCCAGTAGTTGTAAGGCACTGAGGGATAATTTAGGATGCTGACAAGGTCTGCTATGTATTCCTTCACCATCTTCCAAAACTTTTTCCTCCTTGTACCAGTCCACTAGGCCGCGCTTCAGGGTGAGGTTACTGGAAGGGTGTCATGAAAGTGTCCCATGCCTTGGAGAGTGTTGCCCTGCCTTTGTTTGAACTGCTGTGTGTTCCCCTTGTCTTCCTTCCTCGGTTGCCTAAGGAAGTACGGACTCTGCCGGCCGCGTTGTCAGATGGAATATTTCGGAGCAATCTGGTATTGAACCGTTTTGCTCGTCCTCTTCACCACAGGAATGAGAGATGAGAAGTTCTCTTTGTAGCGGAGGTCGAGAAGGGTGAACACCCAGTAATCTGTGTTATCTAAAATGTGTATAACGTAAGGGTCGCGGGAAAGGCAACATGAAGTCAGCCATGTGTGCCAGAGTGCCAACAGGCAAGACGTCGATGTAGACATCAGGATGACTCTCCATCTCCTCATACTCCTCCTCCTCTTCTGCCCATCCAAGCTGAACAGATGGAATTAAAGTTCCATGGGTACTACCCTCTGTAGCAGAGGCAACTGTCTCCAGCTCCTCCTCCTCTTCATGGTCCAATTTGCGCTGAGAAGACGAACTGTGGGTGGTCTGGCTATCACCCTGTGTAATGTCCTCCCCCATTTCCTCATCTGCCACATTCAGAGCGATCGTTTGAGTAGACACAGCAGTGGGATGGTTACGCTGATAATAGCGTTATCGCCACTAACTATCAGTGTGGATTCATCAAAGTTTTTTAAAGCCTCACAGAGGTCTGACACTTTCCTACAGCAGTGCTACACTGCTTCCAGCTAGCGACTCATGGCTGACTGCTGCTGGAGGTGGAAGTGGAGGAGGAGGCGGCAGAGGAGGAGAAGTAGGGGTTGGAGCCAGTAACATAGCTGCTGGCGGAGACCCTAATGGACGCAATACTAGGAGTGGGTAGCACCTGTGCCATCCCAGGGTATGACTCACTCCCGGCCTCCACAACATTCACCCAGTGTGCGGTCAGGGAAATGTAGCGTCCCTGGCCACCAGCATTTGTCCATGTGTCCGTGGTTAAGTGGACCTTCCCAGTAACTGCGTTGGTCAGGGCACGGGTGATGTTCTGGGACACATGCTGGTGTAAGGTGGGCATTGCACACATTGAAAAATAGTGGCGGCTGGGGACTGCATACCGAGGGACGGCTGCCGACATCAGGCTGTGGAAGGCTTCAGTGTCCACAAGCCTAAATGGCAACATTTCAAGGGCCAATCATTTCGAAAGTTGCACATTTAGTGCTATGGCTTGTGGGTGGGTGGGCATTTGCGCTTGCGTTCAAATGACTGTGTTATAGACATTTGCACGCTGCACTGGGACAGGGAAGTGGATGTTGTTGCTGATGGTTCATGCGAAGGTCCAGGTGCAGGGCAAGGGGTATCCGGGCCTCTGCCTTCGACAGGGGATTGGCTAGCAGTGTGTAACACAGGGGAAGAAGAGGCAGTTGTGTGACCCGCAGACCCAGATTGTGGACCCAGGCGTTCGGCCCACTTATTAGGGTGCTTGGATGCCATATGGCGGATCATGCTGGTGGTGGTGAGGTTGCTAGTGTTCACACAGGTTCCAAACTACCACTCTTTTGTCGTCTGCACAAAAAACTGTGGAACACCTACCCCTTGGCAAGGTAGATTTACGCATGGGGGTGCTCGGTGTAACGGTTGTGGGCCTGTTTGGTGTGGGCCGACTTCTCCCTTTTGCAACGCCTCTGCCTCTTCCAGCCTGTTGCGCTGCTGCGGATTCCTCCCCCTCTGTACTGCTGTCCTCGCTCGGCTTTTCACCTTCCCATGTTGGGTCAGTGACCTCCTCTTCCACCACCTACTCTTCCGCTTCCTCACTCTGCTCATCCTCCTGATTGACCTAACCACAACCTCAGTGATTGACAACTGTGTCTCATCATCATCCACCTCGTGAACGAATAATTGCCGTTCACCAATGTAATCTTCTTGACACTGTGAAGGCTCAAGAGGTTGGGAATCAGGGCACAATATCTCAGGTCCCTCTTCAAGCGTGCTGGGCGCGAGGGCCAAATGTAATAGTGGCGATGGACAGAGCTCCTCGGAATATCCAAGTGTGGGATCACTTGTTTGGCAAGCCTCTCCATGGTGGGAGGAAGGATGATCAGAGTGAGGATTTGGTTGACCAGACTCTTGGCTACAGAGACTGGACTTGGTGGAAGAGAGGGTGGTGCTTAACCGACTGGAAGTATTATCTTCAGCAATCCAACCGACCAACTGTTCGCACTGGTCCGACTTGGACAGTGTTGCCCTGCTCCGCCCAGCTAAGTTGGACATGAAGCTGGGTACGGTGTATGTTTTTTTTTTCTGTTGCACTGGCAGCAGGCTCAGTTTCATTGCACCCAGGGCCGCGGCCTCTGCGTGCACCATCAGCATCACGCCCACTTCCCCGTCCATTAGTGCTCGCCTTCTTCATATTAATGGTTTTGTCACTAAATGTGGCGCAGATTGTTTTACTGTCCGCTAAAGACACAGTTTTCGGATGCAGGAGAGTATATGTCACAGAAACCCACAGAATATGGACACTATATTAGGCCCAGATTATTGGAATTTGCAATACAGACACTGTTTTCTGATGTAGTACAGTATTGTTTACAGAACACCACAGATTATGGACACTATATTAAGCCCAGATTATTGGAATCTGCAATACAGACACTGTTTTCTGATGTAGTACAGTATTGGTTAAAGAACACCACAGATTATGGACACTATATTAGGAGATTATTAAAGACACAGTCTGCGGATGATGTACAGTATATGTCACTAATAGGTATAAAATAAAAATATCTTGCTGCTGTCAAACACACACAGTAGTCCCTAAAAGGACTTTGGGGTCTTTGAAAAGCTTTTGGTAGTAAAAACAGCAAATTTCTCTCCCTGGACTATCTGTCCCTTTCTCAGCACTGTCCCTGAGACTGCAGGTAAATAGATTGCTGCTCTAAAACACACACACATACACAGTAGTCCTTAAAATGACTTTTGGGTCTTGGAAAAGCTTTCCCCGAATAAAAACTGTGAAATTCGCTTCCTACTCTGTCTTTCCCTTCCTATGCTCTGCTCTCCCTGTCTACGTCTGAGCCAAACATGCGTCATCGGGTGCTATATAGCACCCGATGATGCGTTCTGGACAGCCAATCACTGTAATGCCAGCACCCAACATGCCTACTGGCATTACAGTGAGGGCAGTACTTACCTGCACCTTTATTGACTACTTAAAACCCGTAAAACGTGCGGGGAGGAGACTCGAGCATTGCGCTCGAGCACATGCGGTACTGGGTCAATAACCGCCATGTGCCGAGCATAGCGATGCTCGAGCCGAACAGATATTTGGCCAAGCATGCTCGCTCATTACTATTCAACACCCGACGACACCTCTCAATAACCGCCACATACCGAGCCTGCTGCCAGCGGAGCTGCAGAATAATCTCCAACCAGACCGTAATCACTTTACTAAAAAATCTAGCAAAACGACCCAAATCCTGTCTAATCAACTGAATCAGATCCCCTACCTGCGTGGATGATTAACACTAAGTTATCTACCACTTGACAGCTAATGTCTGCCACCTCAGGTAACACACCAGCCCACCTCTAATTTCTCTCCAATGTTCCTCCACATCTGGAATCCCTAGCGATAAACCAACCAGGCTAATTTTGGCCTGCAGCCCAAAAGATGACCGACCACTAAAACGTGAACACGCTCTGAACCTGGAATAAACTAAAGAAAACAGGAAATTATTGGCACATTGCCCTCACCTCACATAGTTAACAAATCTGGTCTAACATACGATTGGAAACAAGTGGATCTCCACATCCCTAACTTTTTTATACCCTGTTCGTCAAGCCCATACAAATCAGCCATAGTAGCGGCCCCTATACGGAAATAATGCTCCCAAATTCACCAGGGGGTAAACCCAATTTCCGCAAACAGGTTTTAAAAATGGAAGAAAACTGAAATCTTGATAGAGAGAGACCAGACTGGTGAACTAAAAATGAAAATTAGTTGCGTAAATTGTAATTAAACGCAAATATACGGAAAAGGAAACTGGTCTACGCATATCTACCCCAGAGGAGCCTTTTTTCCATTGATTAACAATCTGCCTCACCAGAAAGTGCTTCGTAATATCCTGTACTCCATGTAGCTGTAAAAAGAAAGACACCCCCGATAAACCCTTTACGAACCACATTACCTGAGGATGAACTATTGCGTAATCGTACTAGAAATTGAAGAGTAACCTGCAGCAACTCGTCAGGCTGCATAGGGACAAACTCCCCAATACCTGACAACTATTGTAACCAGAATTTTTGATGACTCTGCCAAGTGCCTTCTGATACTGAAGACCGGATCAGCATTACAGGTTCCTCTCTATCAGGTTCCATAAGATATTCGTCAGGAAGCCCCTTCCTCGTCCGCCCATGGGTGAAGCTCCCAAAACTGAGTCATCTGTGAACGGGATAAAGCATCAGCTAAAACATTTTGTCTACCCAGGACATGTTTCGCCCTAAACCAAATATTCAAACGTAGGCAACAAAGAATCAAATGTCTGAGAAATGCTAAGACAGGTAAAGATGAAGAAGATTGTTTGTTGACCAGCTGAACCACTGACATATTGTCTGTCCAAAAACAGATCCTCTTATTGGCCATCTCCCTTCCCCATAGGTCCACAGCCACCACTATCGGGAACAATTGTCAAACCCAAGGAACTCCAAGTAACTGGCCAACTATCCCGGCACCAATGAGATCCGAGAATTGCCCCAAAACCATCACCCCCAGCTGCATCCGTATATAGACATAAATCCACATTAGACACCTCCAATTCTTGAGAAATCACCTGTCCATTAAAAGAATCTAAAAAGGAATGCCACACCAACAGACCCTCCTTCAAGGTTCTTGTAAGGCCTCATGCACACGACAGTTGTTTTTCTCGGCCTCCGCTCTGTTTTTTTGCGTATAGGATGGGGACCCATTCATTTCAAGGGTCAGCAAAAAAATGCTGATAGTTCATCCGTTTGTGTTCCGCTTCCGTTGTCCGTGTTTCCCTTCAGCAAAAAAAATTGTGCATATCCTACTTTTTTCACATTTGCGGACAAGGATAGGCATTTACTACAAGGGATCTGTGGAAAAACAGGATCCTCAAAAAAAAAACGGATGCCGCATCCGTTTTTTTTAAGCGGACGCACAATTTGCGGACGCAAAAAACAACTGTCGTGTGCATGAGGCTTTTGGCTACTTTCACACCTGCGTTAGGTGCGGATCCGTCTGGTATCTGCACAGACGGATCGCACCTATAAATGCAAACAATGGTATCCGTTTCAGAACGGATCCGTCTGCAGTCTATGTAAAAAAAAGTCTAAGTCTAATTGTTAGTCAGACGGGTCCGTCCTGACTTTACATTGAAAGTCAATGGGGGACGGGTCCGTTTGCAATTGCACCATATTGTGTCAACGTCAAACGGATCCGTCCCCATTGACTTGCATTGTAAGTCAGGACGGATCCGTTTGACTAACAATTAGACTTAGACTTTTTTTTACATAGACTGCAGACGGATCCGCAAGCAGCGTTTTGGTGTCCGCCTCCAGAGCGGAATGGAGGCAGAATGGAGCCAAACTGATGCATTCTGAACGGATCCGCATCCATTCAGAATGCATTGGGGCTAAACTGATCCATTTGGGGCCGCTTGTGAGAGCCTTGAAACGGATCTCACAGGCGGACACCGAAACGCTTGTGTGAAAGTAGCCTTAGACGTATAAAATGATGGGCGTGTCGCACACCGCGGGTGGCCAAAGATAAACGCCGACAAAAGGCCCTGCCCATTGACTAAACCTTACAAGCAAAATTTAGAAAACCCAACAAAACCTGGGTTTGGCTTAAAGTCGACTTCGTGGCCGACACAAAATCACTGACCATCGCCACTAAACGAAACAATTTGTCCTGGGGTAGCCTAAATACCATACTAACCGTGTCAATCTCCACTCCCAGAAATGATAAACATACACATGGACCGTTTTTTCCATAGCAAGCGGGACCCCCAGATTGGACATCAATACTCGGAAAGTCTGTAGTAGATACTGACACTGTGTAGAAGAGGCTGGGCCCACAAACAAAAAAATCGTCCAAGTAATGTAGCAAGGATACACAACCTGTTTCATATCTTACTGTCCATTCCAAAAAGGAACTAAAGACTTCGAAAAAATAACATGAAATGGAACATCCAATGGGCAAACATAAGTCCACTAAATATTCCCCTTCCAAAAAATAACCTAGCAAATGAACACATTCAGGGTGGAATGGCAACAAACGAAATGCCGACTCTGTCGGACTTCGCCAGTAATGCTCCCCGACCTGCTGAACGAACTAACGAAACTGCCTTATCAAAGGATGTATATGAAACTGTCCTCCTTGGCGATACCGTCATTTACCGAAGTCCCAGGGGGGAAAGAAAGATGGTGTATTAGCCTAAACTTTCCCACCTACTTTTCTGGGACTAAACCCAAAGGAGACACTCTCAGATAAGGAAGCGGAGGCTCCAAAAAGGGGCCCGCCATACGCCCTAATGCTACCTCATTCCTGAGCTTCTCTCATTCCGATGTTTTTCTTGACTGATTTCAAGTTAGAACATAACAGTAAAGAAGGCGAATGCGCATATGGGATGAAAAACCCCTGTGTAAATCCATCAAGCAGGAGTTTTGCTCCCTGTTTCCTGGGGTACGCCTCTAACCAAACCTGAAGGACCAGATTTTTCACCGGGGTTCTCTGCTGCACTGCGAGTACCCAGTCTGGCTGGCTGACATGACCGCCGGGAAACAGCGGAGTGCCGAGTGACTACCTCCGCATATGGAGAACTTGTGACGGAACTTGCAGGTGGCATAGAAGCGGCAGTGCCCCTCATTATACAGCCAGCAAGTTCTAAAGGGCTTGACGGATGCTGTATTGGTCTGCTGACCGGGTGCAGCAGAACTTCCCTGAAAGGGCCGCTGTGGACACTGGGCCAATATTACATGGATCCAAACATCCGTTGCTTTTGACGCCCAACCAATCGAGGGGCTAACCGCTAAATGCCGACAAATATCTTCGTCGTAGCGCCACCACGCCGCCCCGCCATGAAGTTTGTATGCACTAAAAATCGTATCTAAATATTTCAAAAGCTCGGGACAATTTGACTGATCTGTCTGACATATTACATGTGCTAAAACCAAAAAGGCCTGCAACCAGTTCCCAAAAGTTTTGGCAACTTTTGGTTTCCTGTCTGAACCCCTTTCAAAGGAATGTTCCTTGTCTATTGTAACCTGATCGGGAGAAACCAATGACCATATGTCTACATAATCTTCCCTGGCAATCTGATCTCTAACATCTTTGGACAAATAAGTACCCAATGGCGCTACCCCACAAAAAAACAGAATCTCTAAACGTCAGACCAGAAACTTCTAGACCCTTAACCTTCTGTACACTCTCTGGAGAAACTAAAGACCCTGCAGTAACTGTATGACCCTCAACGTGTCTCATGACCGTCTGTAAAGCTGAAACTAAATCCATATTGCCTGCGGGTGTAGGTGCTGATAAAGCCAACAAGGCCAGCAAACAGGAGTGCTCACCGCCTGACGCCATCTGCATGGGAACGGAAGGCAGGAGCGTAGCAGCCGCCACTACTGAATGCAGTTCAGAGGGGACTACCAAGGTCTGCGGAGAAGCCCTTCGGGAAGGCACGCCTGCTGATCCTGAGACAGATTCCACGTGGGCCGCTGATCGAGGTCGGACAGAAGAGTGACGGCTGCAACGCGAGTGCGGTGGTGTAGAGGGGGATGAGTCAGATGATGAAGCAAAGGAACGGCTCCACGAAGGCGAACGCCGCTGATCCCTTCTGTATCGCCTGGATATGGAAGTTCGACCTTTGTGTCTCCTGTGCCTGGAATGAGATCTTCTGTGTTTCCGAGCTGGAGTACCTGCAATTGTAGCAGCAGAAAGATTATCCCACACCCGTGGGGAAGGCACCAAAGCCTTCCCCACGGTATAGCTCACACCTATCTCAGAGTCCTGGACCAACTAATTCTGGGACCCAGGCACCAGTGGCGGATCCAGAGCCTGATCTCGGGAGGGGCACTTCCAGATTATTTTCTGTCCGCCGCCACAAAACAATGGTGCTTATAGAACAGACTACACAGTGTAGAGGTATACTGTATATTGTGTGGCACAGTGTATGCTATATGTGTATAACATAAACATATTTCACATGAAAACTTACAATTATTTGGCTTGGCACTTAGGGATCTCGGACGCCACTTCAACACTTTGGCTGGGAGGCTCGGTGGAGCTGATGTGTTTTATCCTAATGAGAAAGATTTCATAATAAGGATTTGGAGAAGGGGCAGAGGAGTAGCAGAGCAGGGAGAGGCTGGTGCTGCTACTAGGGGGCTTATACCATGGGGGAGTAATAAAGCCCACCATAATGCCCCCCCCCACAGTAGAAATAATTATCCTTATAATGTGACAGTGCGAAAAATACCCCCTTGTAATGCCCCCAGGTGAGCTAATGTCCCCATAGTGCCCCCATAATGTGCCAGTATAAAATACCCCTATATAGTGCCCCCAGTAAATGCCACCATAGTGCTCCTTTCCCCCCTTCCTCCTAGTGTCCCCATAATGTACCAGTATACAATGCACCATACAGTGGGGGAAATAATTATTTGACCCCTCACTGATTTTGTAAGTTTGTCCAATGACAAAGAAATGAAAAGTCTCAGAACAGTATCATTTCAATGGTAGGTTTATTGTAACAGTGGCAGATAGCACATCAAAAGGAAAATCGAAAAAATAACTTTAAATAAAAGATAGCAACTGATTTGCATTTCATTGAGTGAAATAAGTATTTGAACCCTCTAACAAAAAAAGACTTAATACTTGGTGGAAAAACCCTTGTTTGCAAGCACAGAGGTCAAACGTTTCTTGTAATTGATGACCAAGTTTGCGCACATTTTAGGAGGAATGTTGGTCCACTCCTCTTTGCAGATCATCTCTAAATCCCTAAGGTTTCGAGGCTGTCTCTGTGCAACTCTGAGCTTGAGCTCCCTCCATAGGTTTTCGATTGGATTAAGGTCCGGAGACTGACTAGGCCACTCCATGACCTTAATGTGCTTCTTCTTGAGCCACTCCTTTGTTGCCTTTGCTGTATGTTTTGGGTCATTGTCGTGCTGGAACACCCATCCACGACCCATTTTCAGTTTCCTGGCAGAGGGAAGGAGGTTGTCGCTCAGGATTTCACGATACATGGCTCCGTCCATTTTCCCGTTTATGCGAATAAGTTGTCCTGTGCCCTTAGCAGAAAAACACCCCCAAAGCAAAATGTTTCCACCCCCATGCTTGACGGTGGGGACGGTGTTTTGGGGGTCATAGGCAGCATTTTTCTTCCTCCAAACACAGCGAGTTGAGTTAATGCCAAAGAGCTCTATTTTGGTCTCATCAGACCACAGCACCTTCTCCCAGTCACTCTCTGAATCATTCAGGTGTTCATTGGCAAACTTCAGACGGGCCTGCACATGTGCCTTCCTGAGCAGGGGGACCTTGCGAGCCCTGCAGGATTTTAATCCATTGCGGTGTAATGTGTTTCCAATGGTTTTCTTGGTGACTGTGGTCCCTGCTAATTTGAGGTCATTAACTAACTCCTCCCGTGTAGTTCTAGGATGCTTTTTCACCTTTCTCAGAACCATTGACACCCCACGAGGTGAGATCTTGCGTGGAGCTCCAGAGCGAGGTCGATTGATGGTCATTTTGTGCTCCTTCCATTTTTGAACAATCGCACCAACAGTTGTCACCTTCTCTCCCAGCTTCTTGCTAATGGTTTTGTAGCCCATTCCAGCCTTGTGCAGGTCTACAATTTTGTCTCTGACATCCTTGGACAGCTCTTTGGTCTTTCCCATGTTGGAGAGTTTGGAGTCTGCTTGATTGATTGATTCTGTGGACAGGTGTCTTTTATACAGGTGACTAGTTAAGACAGGTGTCCTTAATGAGGGTGACTAATTGAGTAGAAGTGTCTAACCACTCTGTGGGAGCCAGAACTCTTAATGGTTGGTAGGGGTTCAAATACTTATTTCACTCAATGAAATGCAAATCAGTTGCTATCTTTTATTTAAAGGTTTTTTTTCGATTTTCCTTTTGATGTGCTATCTGCCACTGTTACAATAAACCTACCATTGAAATGATACTGTTCTGAGACTTTTCATTTCTTTGTCATTGGACAAACTTACAAAATCAGTGAGGGGTCAAATAATTATTTCCCCCACTGTATATAGTGCCCCAGTAGATGCCCCCATCATGTGCCAGTAATAAGCACCCCCCATCATGTGCCAGTAAAAAGAACCCCCCATCATGTGCCAGTAATAAAAGCCCCCCCAATGTGCCAGTAACAAGAGCCCCCCCAATGTGCCAGTAACAAGAGCCCCCCCCAATGTGCCAGTAACAAGAGGCCCCCCAATGTGCCAGTAACAAGAGCCCCCACATGTGCCAGTAATAAGAGGCCCCCCAATGTGCCAGTAACAAGAGGCCCCCCCCCCAATGTGCCAGTAAAACTATCGTACATATAAAAAAAACAAAAAAACACTTATACTTACCTCTATTTGAGCGATGCGATGCAGGCCTCTTCCCGCCTGTTTCCCACGCTGTACGGCTCAGGCGGCGCAATGACGTCGACCTCTGATAGGCTGCCGGCCTAGTGCCTGCAGCCTATCAGAGGAAGGGGAAGGGACACGCCTCTCCCTCCCCTGCCCCACAGCACAGGCATCTGTATCGCTGTCCCGAGGACGGCGATACAGATGACTATGGAGATGAGCGCTTCCACAATGGGAGCGCTCATCTCCCTGTGCCCTGCCGCCCCGCACTTCTGAGCAGCTCAGGGAAGGGGGGGCAATTGCCCCATTGCCCCCCCCCCCCCCGGATCCGCCAGTGCCAGGCACTCTCATGCAAGCAGAGGACTCTGCTGCCACCTGCTGACCAAAATGGGTAAAAGCAGCAAAATTAACAGAAGCCTTAAGGGGGAGGAAACTATCAACAGCCCTCTCACAGAAGGGCCATTCGCTGCACAGGCACAGAGACAAGCAGTGAGCTGCCAGGGGGAGGGGTTGACACCGAAGTACCAGCATCTGAAGCATGGGGGAGGGTAAGACTGTTTAATGGCCACGTTACCCTCATTCTTACTGTGACAGCTGAGGCATGGTGCTGACTGCACTCAGCTGCACCATGTACTTCACTCTCTGAAAGCAGGACAGGAGCGCTCACTTTCTCCCTACAGAGCTCGTCTGCAACCTCCTTTCTTTGCTGTACGGCCTGAGCAGCCCCCTCGGCCAGGCTGCTCAGCTCTGTGAAAGCACGTGCGGCCCTACCTCCCCTGGCCCCACTCTGTGTCCTCCCAGCAGCTGCCCTGTAAACCCGACCATGAGCCCCGAACCTATGCCCCCTGGATGGGAGGCTTTTTCTGGGATGGCATATGAAGGGAACTGGGGCTGAGGCTCCTTGATCTGAGTAACAAGGCACAGCAGCCGCAGCAACAGGAGCTTCAATGCATTTTGCCACAACCTCCTCCATCCAGCCTGTACCCTCCTGGGAAACCTTAGCCAGGATGAGCTGCTGCAATGCTTCTGCCATTAGGAGAAAGAAACTGGATGACTGCCCTCTTGTTCCTCACGCTGACTCACTTCTTTTATACTGTGGAATAATCCTCCCTATCCTTTCCCTACACTTCTAATGATCTTTCCCAGAACTTCTATTCAGCAAAAAAAAGTTTTAAAGTCTTTCTTAGCACTGTCCCTAGCGCCTGCTAATGTCTCTCCCTGCACTAAGTACACTGGAAAATGTCTGAATCCAAGATGGCTAAGGGTTTTTATAGGGCTGTGACATCACAGGGCTGGCTGGCTGCTGATTGGCTGCATGTATGGCATTGTGGGTGATCCCTCGTTCCCAGAGTTCTTTGCTCCATGTCCTAACATATGCAGCAGCAATTTTAGGAATAAATGTAATTCGTTACCATGAAGTTAGGAAATTGCGCCCTCCTACGCAAACCTATTTTTAGGTTGGTGCGAGGAGACCTGCGTGTACCGGTCGCCGTCCTTCAGCGGGGGCGTGGTGGGCTGGTTCCGCTATATTGACGATGTCCTGTTCCTTTGGCAGGGCTCCAGAGAGACCTGCATCTAGTTCATTGATACATTGAACAACAAAGATTTGAATATCCATTTAACGTATACTATATCGGATGATACAGTGGATTTCTTGGATCTGAGGTTATGCAAAGAACATGAACGGATTACTACATCTCTTTTCCGAAAAAGTACGGCCACCAATAATTTGTTACATTATCAAAGTTTTCACCCAACCCATATGAAGAGAGGGATCCCAAAAGGGCAGTTTCTTAGGCTGCGGCGTAATTGTACCAACCTAACCGACTTTAGGACAGCCTCAGCAGATCTGACAGCACGGTTCCAGAAAAGGGGTTATCCCAGGAAACTTATAACTCGTTCCTACGAAGAGGCTAAGAACACTGACCGGACGGAATAATTCACTCCAAAACTAAAAACCAGGGATAGTAAGGTACATCTGATTACACGCTACAATAATCAATGGTCAGCATTATACAAGATCCTGGAGAACCACTGGTTTCTGCTTACCTCAGATCATAGGTTGACTCCCTACATGGATGAAAAACCGAAGATTATCGCCCGCAAGGCACCCTCACTTAAAGACCAACTTGTATGTAGCCATTTTCAGCGCCCCACACATTTTTTGGATCACCATGGGGGTAAGTACACTGGTCTACAAGTGGTAGGCTTGGAGAAAATTCATTTCAGCATTAGGGGTACACGTATAGCACAGTGTTTGTTGAAAGCGGAATCCCGATGGATTTACAATCTTGATTGTTTGTCCCCACAGGGTCTTAACGAGGAACTCTTATTCACAGGTTTTTATGCCAGATGATGTTTTGCACTTTTTTAATTGTTTTTCTTCTTTCTTTTGCATTTTTAGATGTATATGCTGCTCACCTATATGCGACTACTTGGTCTCTCATCTTGGGATTGGGTTATCTTCTTTTGGCACCTTGGCTCGGGAATCACCTGATTATTGCTCATCAAATGGAACTTTACTGGACCACCATCTAAGAGGACTCTCCTTGAGATTTTTTTTGTCTGTTTGGACATGCGATGACTAATTCACTCGGCATGTTTTACGACCATCTGCCGTAGATATTTATTGGATGCTGCATCCTCCTGTAATGCCACTTGGTTTAAAAAACTTCTTTGATCCTGGGGCCCTGGCGTGGGGTGCTGTGGATTACGGCACGGAGCAAATCCTTTTATTTGTACTTCACTTCTCAGTTTTCTTTCCCCTTCCCCCCCCCTCCTTTTTTTTTTTTTTTTTACAAGATAAGAAATAAAATGCTAAAAAACCCTCTCATAAGATTCTAAGAAATTAAAAAATTAAAATATGAAAGAAAATAAATGGAGAGTGGGATTGGACAGCATATATATATAATATAATAAATACTTCAATTATGATAACCATAATAGAATAATATGTAATACAAATTATATATAAACAACAGTAGAAAATATACAAAAAGCATAAAAATACAAATAATAAATAAATAATAAAATATTTCGACATAAATATCTGAATAAGAAATCCAGTATTAGGAATATTAATGGGTATATATCATAAATTAGGTAAATTAGGTAAAAGTTCTGGGGTAATAAGAAATAAAAATTAGGTTTTTGTGTTCATTTAGACATTCCCGGGTGTTGTATCATGCAGCTGAATTAACATGTCAAGTCCTTTTTGACAGGCGGCTAATTCTGCACATGACTTAATTATAGATATTTAACATGGGTCCTATTTTTGGGCATCGTTGGTGCCCTCCAGTGCACTAATAAATATAATAAAATGTAATAATAAAAAATAAAAAATAATAATACAAAAAATGCTATATTATGAAGTTAATAGGCATTTACAATGATCACTATCACTATTATTATTTATTATCTTTATCACTTTCCCTTTTTTCAGTTTATTTCACTTTCGTGGTTTGTTTTCACCTTGTCCCCTGTTGGATTCATCTCTGTCATATTTTCTTATTGATAATCCTTGTATTTTGGCTGTATTCCCCTGTTATTGATCTCTTGATTTTCCGTCTATTTAATTCTAATTCATAAATGTTGCGCTATTCTGTGCAAGTTTCTCTTTTTCCTCGTCCTTTTTTCTTTTTCTCTGCTGCTCTGTGCGCATCCGCAGCATCCCTCACCGCGGCACACCCTGTGATCTATGTACGTCATGGCACTTCCGACTGCTGACACGCAGTGGGTGCTTCGCGAGCCGGCGCGTGCTGCTATATCCGGTCTTTGGAACGCAGCGCGCGCCGGCTCGGATGTGCGGACGGCATATCCGGACGCCGTTCGCTTTCTATATTCGCTCCACATGTATATTGTGTGAGGCCATCTTACATTCCTCTCTGCTCCTCTATGTTAATGAGGTGGTCACCGCCCCCTCTTTCCATCTGGGATCAGGACGCAGGTAAAATGTATTATTATCTGAATACTCAGTACATATATGGGCTTTTCTTCTGACCACCACGCATGCCCCCCCCATCATGCCATTTTTATGATAAGTATTTGAGTCTTATTTATTGTTGATGGATTACATTACATTGTTATATGCTTATGGATGTGGGGGTCAGTCTATGAGTTTGTGGTGAGTCAGATGGGCATGTGCCGATACACGGTTCACATGGCCCAGATTTGTTGTATACAACGATTTTAACCTATTTTGTGTTGTGTCTGTTTCCTTAAATAAATTTGTAATTTTGTAGATGTGCGGCTCCTGTTTCGGTATTCTTTTTCTTCTTCTTTGACATTTAGGAAATTTGGATTCAGTGCGAATCAAAATTTTCCTGAAATTCGGATCAAATTCCACTTAGTCGACTTCGATTCGCTCATCTCTACTATCCACCCCACTTTTCCACCCATATTTCGAAACTGGAGTGAGTGGTGTAAAATTGCAAAGGGTCACCAAATATTTGCCCAAGTGAATGCTATAAAAGCTATATTTTGGTATTTATTTAAGTCCGTATTCTGGGGTGAAAGCATGATAATTCTGCCTCAATGTGTTTTGCCAGTGCCTGATCAGTGAGAGAAAAGGTATAATGGAAAGATCTGCACCTGCTCTGGGTTTTTGACCCGCACCTGGTTTTGGGTCACTGTCAGTGATGGAAATCACTGACCACTGACTGTGTGAAAGCAGGCTTAGGCCTCATGCACACGACCGTTGTTTTATTCCGTGTCCGTTGTACCGTTTTTCGTGATTTTCTGCGGACCGATTGACTTTCAATGAGTCTGTTGAAAACTCGGCTAATGCACCGTTTGTCATCCGCGTCCATGATCCGTGGTTCCAGTCCATCAAAAAAATATAACCTGTCCTATTATTTTCACGGAAAACGGTTCGCGGACCCATTCAAGTCAATGGGACCGCTAAAAAACACGGAGGCACACAAGATTGTCATCCGCGTCCGTTTTTTTCCTATCATTTGCATGGCAAACCTGTCTTAGATTTTTTTTTACTTTCCTTTATGTCTGGTGATCCTCCAAAAATATAGGAAGACACACGGAAACAAAAACGGAAACGGATCACGGAACAACGGAACCCCATTTTGCGGAACAGAACACAACAATGGTCGTGTGCATGAGGCCTTAGTGTATGATCTGTGGTGTTTTTTTCCAGGCTTATATGACTGGTGGATATACGTGTAAAAGAGCATTGCATAATACGTTGTAGGCTGCTATCATTAGGGCATGGGTGATGTAACAGAAGGAGGAAATTATCTTTCTTCCAGCAACAGACTCCTACAATTTACCATTTTTCAATGAATAAACATGTAGTTACGCCTTAAATGCCATCTGAACGCCACAAATTCTCAGAATAACCCTTTGAATATAGCTAACTAGCACATTGATATTTAGTTTTCACTGTTCCACGCTGCAGCACATTTGAATGCTAAGAGGATTCAGTTCAGTGTTTCTTTTCTGTTGGCCAGTGAGGACATAGAGCAGGTGGAAGGTTTACATCTATGTGCCAGCAGATGCCTTTCCTATCCAGCAGTGCTGATAATTATTGAGTATTAATCATCTCAATAGTGGTATAGCAGACATTTATTACAGAATGATTGCATTCATGGCAATATTAGAAGCACGTAGATCTCATAATAGTTGAACATGCAGAACATACTAAAAGTAATTAATATCTTAATTAGAGATGAGCGAATCAAAGCTAACAAAGTGGAATTAAATCCGAATTTCCGGAAAAATTTGATTCGCACCGAAGCCGAATTTTCTCGCGATTCGTGGCAACGAATCAAATTTTTTCCTAAAATGGCTGCTGCACGAATGAGGACATAGAGAAAGGAACTCTGGGAAGGCGGGATTACCCATAATACCATGCATGCAGCCAATCAGCAGCCAGCCCTGGATCTCACAGCCCTATAAATAGCCTCAGACATCTGGAATTCTCCAGTTTTCATTTTCCAGTGGAGGTAAGTCCTAGACTTGACAACGGCATATCAATGGATGTTGTATATCTGGACTTCTCCAAAGCATTTGACTCTGTACCACATAAAAGGTTAGTATATAAAATGAGAATTCTCGGACTGGGAGAAAATGTCTGTATGTGGGTAAGTATCTGGCTGAGTGATAGAAAACAAGAGGGTGGTTATTAACGGTACACACTCAGATTGGGTCACTGTCACTAGTGGGGTACCTCAGGGGTCAGTATTGGGCCCTATTCTCTTCAATGTATTTATTAATGATCTTGTAGAAGGCTTGCATAGTAAAATATACATTTTCGCAGATGACACTAAACTGTGTAAAGTAATTAACACTGAAGAGGACAGTATACTACTACAGAGGGATCTGGATAGATTGGAGGCTTGGACAGATAAGTGGCAGATGAGGTTTAACACTGACAAATGCAAAGTTATGCACATGGGAAGGAATAATGCAAGTCACCCGTACATACTAAATGGTAAAACACTCGGTAACACTGACATGGAAAAGGATCTAGGAATTTTAATAAACAGCAAACTACGCTGCAAAAAACAGTGTCAGGCAGCTGCTGCCAAGGCCAATAAGATAATGGGTTGCATCAAAAGGGGCATAGATGCCCGTGATAAGAGCATAGTCCTACCACTTTACAAATCGCTAGTCAGACCACACATGGAGTAATGTGTACAGTTCTGGGCTCCTGTGAACAAGGCAGACATAGCAGAGCTGGAGAGGGTCCAGAGGAGGGCAACTAAAGTAATAACTGGAATGGGGCAACTACAGTACCCTGAAAGATTATCAAAATTAGGGTTATTCACTTTAGAAAAAAGACGACTGAGGGGAGATCTAATTACTGTATAAATATATCAGAGGTCAGTACAGAGATCTATCCCATCATCTATTTATCCCCAGGACTGTGACTCTGACGAGGGGACATCCTCTGCGTCTTGTGGAAAGAAGGTGTAACTGGGTTCCGAAGGCGCACTCGGTCCCCCATTAGCCGCAGACCTGCTGCTTAGCTTCGGGAGCGAGGATCTGTGTTTGACCTCGTTCCCAGGGCGGCTTTACTAGCTGGGTGGCTCCCTGCTCCTAAGTCTGCCTTGAGCGCCGAGCTGATCACTCGGTGCTCGACTGGTTGGTCTGTCGGTCATGTGATGCTGGCCACATCACATGACCCTCACTCCCCACTATAAATACAGGCAGCCTGCTAGCCACAGGTTGCCTGTTAATTTAGGTTCCACCTGTGGTTTTGTGTTTCCTGGCGTACTTACCTCCTGCTGAATTCCTGACGATCCTCTGCCTGCTCCTTGTGTACTTTGCTGCTCTCCTGGTATTCTGACCCCGGCCTCCTCCTGACGATCCTCTACTGACTCCTTTGGTACTACACGACTCTCCTGGTATTTATGACCCCGGCTTCTCCTGACAATTCTCTGCTTGCTCCATTTGTACTTTGTAGCTTTCCTGGTATTGACTCGGTCCGTTCACGTTCTGTTGTTTGTCTGTCTGTCATCCCTGCACTTAGTCCAAGCTAGAGATTGCCGTCCAGTTGTCCCCTGTCATTAGGACTCGCGAGGCAAGTAGGCAGGGCCAGGGGTGAGGGTGGAGCACAGTGGTCACTTCCCTCCCCCCTGTGTGTGTGTGTACGCGACCGTTACAGAAGGTTTGTACACAAACATAGAAGAGGATTCTTTACGGTAAGAGTAGTGAGACTATGGAACTCTCTGCATAAGGAGGTGGTGATGGTGAGTACAATAAAGGAATTCAAGAGGGGCCTGTATATATTTCTGGAGTGTAATAATATTACAGGCTATAGCTACTAGAGAGGGGTCGTTGATGCAGGGAGTTATTCTGATTGCCTTATTGGAGTCGGGAAGGAATTTTTTATTCCCCTAAAGTGGGGAAAATTGGCTTCTACCTCACATATTTTTTTTTTGCCTTCCTCTGAATCAACTTGCAGGATGACAGGCCGAACTGGATGGACAAATGTCTTTTTTCGGCCTTATGTACTATGTTACTATGTTACTTAGTGCAGGGAGAGACGTCAGCAGGCGCTAGGGACAGTGCTAGAAAAAAACTTCATTGTGCTAAAAAACAATTTACAACTGCAGATTATTCAAGGTGTAGGGAAAGGATAGGGAGGAATCATTCCACAGCATTTATGTTAACCATGGTTCAGTAGGGGAAATTACAGCCTGGGTAATAGGAACAATCCTATTACACTTTGCTGCACTGACTGGGGATCCAAATTGTCATTATACAGCTCTGTAATTCCAGTTCTTATTGGGGTGCAAGTACTGATTGTTACAGGCATTAACAGTGTTTATTACAAGGAAATATTTCTATGTCTTATTTGCCCATGTGCAGTGCAGTTATATGTTCTAAAGCAATTTTTGGCTTATTGGTATTACTGAGAAAAAAGGGCTTATTAGCCGTTGTGTGGTGTTAGTGCTAAAATTACAGCCCTTTTTGTTGTGTATTAGTGGCAAAAGTAAAATATATTTGCCGTTCAGCGGTGCAGCTATATGTTCTAAAGCCTTTTGTGGCGTGTATTAGTGGAAAAAGAAAAAAATATATTTACAGTTCAGCGGTGCAGTTATATGTTCTAAAGCCTTTTGTGGTGTGTTTTACTGGAAAAAGAAAAATTATATTTGCTGTTCAGTGATGCAGTTATATGTTCTAAAGCCTTTTGTGGTGTGTATAAGTGGAAAAAAATAAGGGCCTATTTGCTGTTCAGCGGTGCAGTTATATGTCCTAAAGCCCTTTTTGTCATGTATTAGTGGCAAAATAAAAATAAATATTTGGCGTTCAGCGGTGCAGTTATATGTTCTAAAGCCCTTTTTTGTGTGTATTAGTGTGGGGGGGAGGCCTTATTAGCCATTGTGTGGTGAAGTGAGAACATTACAGACTTTTTTAGGTTGTTTTAATTTCCTTTTTATTTATTTATTTGATCTAACAGTATGTCAGACAGAGAAGTGCCAGGCCCAGCACAGGGGAGTGGCAGAGGCCTAAATGTGTCTGGTGCAGGCAGAGGTCGCAGCAGAGTAAGGGGCCCTGGCAGCAGGGGTCACTTCGAGAGGCCTGAGCTCCCAGTGTCATCTAGCGGTTGTGTCTTGACCAGCAACCCAGCGGTTCTTGAATGGTTGACTTGATCTTCGACTTCGTTGCAAGTGACATCAGACACCCCCAGTCAAGAGTCAGTGGGTTCGTCAGACACAGAATACTTTGTGGTCTTCTGATGCTGCTGTGTAGCATCTGTAAGGCCTGTATGGTCCCATCAGAATTGTCTTGTGATTTGGTAGCCAAATGCAGGAGTGGGTACAAAACACAGAAGACATGCAAATATTCCATTCACGTGTCATCTCTGTTTTGTATCCACTCCTGTTTTTTTTTGGCATTAGCAATACTGATGGATTACTGACCAAATGCTGACCGAGTGAAGACGGATGCTCCACAGACAGGATCCATTTTTTGTGGGTTATTGTTCTGATGGATCAGAGGAAGGGCAAAATACTCAGTAACGTCAACACAAACTTACTGCTGACACCCACTCCACTCTATCGGGGGGCTCTACTTGTATAAGTGTTTAATAGAACAGGTTCTGTAGACATCTATGTGGAATCAGCTGACAACGGTGTAAAAGGAGTACACTTCTTCTTGGCGCTAACAGTGACCTGTAAGGCTGAGTTCATACTTGAGTTATTTGGTCAGTTTTGGCCCCGTGACTGCCTTAATAAGTGAAGTGTGCAGTGATTCTAAGAGCGACGCCTGTCACCTGCATGTCATACTAACTGACAGTATTATTTCACTACCACAGCAGACTACCTATGCGTGTTACTGCAAGGCACAGTGTTCTACACCACTATACAGGCTCTCTGCAGCCAGGAAATAGCTGTTTTTTAATGTGATTCGCCGCAAATAAATTCTGATCTAACCAAATTTTTTCTAAAAATTCGGCGAAGCGGTCAAATCGAATTTTTTTTAAATTTGCTTATCTCTAATCTTAATCATAATAAATACAGTAGGATGCAGAAATAAAGCTGAGTCAAATTCTGTAAAATCGTATCATGTTAATATGTGATTTGAAGTCGGTCCCTGTGAGAAAAAAAGAGCATAACATTACATACATAGACAATTCCTTATATAAGCTCTCAAAATAGTTATGTTTTTGTGCATTTATGTATACACATATGAGCTAGAAGTTCATGTCACATTAGTTTAACCTATGACTCAGGCTAAGTACTTATAGAGGACCTTCTATTTTCTGTATTGCTACACACATTTTTAAGCTTTGAACCATCAATCTGTTACAGTGCTTATGCTCATAAAATCTACATTGTCACCCAGCCAGAAACCCACACACAAAAAGCTCTTCCAGGCTGGAAAATCTGTGAGGAAAGCAGAATCCTGGCCATAAATACATTGTGTTTCCATAGTATATGAACTGCTGCGCCATGCAAAGAGAAGAGAGGCATATAAAGAGAAAATAAGGATTAGGACATCCAGACAAGGGAAGGTGTATAAATGTAATAAAAGAATTAAAGGGGTTCTCTAGAAATTAAGAAATGAAAATTCTTAAATATTACTGTATTAGAAATATATTCCCAGATATCTTTCATTAGTTATAATGGCTCATTTTGTCTATGGAACAATCATTAGGAGAAATAAAATGGCCGCCATCCTTTGAGTACACACAAAATCTGTCCTAATCACACAGCAGGACAAGTTACTTCACAACACTGAGTAAAAAGCTGTCTCCTCCTCCTCTCTGCTCTACTTGTCAGTGATTAAGATCCTGAATACATCTGATAAACCTTCAGCTGAATCTCTTAAGGAATGGAGTTCATGAGGAGATATGAAGTACAGGGAGAAGGGTGGCGGTGTAGTAATGAGCAGCAGAACTTGTATGCAGCCTCCATTACCACAGCCCCACATTACCACAGTCTGTCCTGTCCATCCTCTCTGTACTTCATGTCTCCTCGTGAACATCAAACAAATTGACTTAGATCCGAATTTCAGGAAAAATTTGATTTGCCGCAAAGCCGAATTTCCTCATGCTTCATGGTAACAAATCTATTTTTCCTTAAATGGCAAAAAACAAAACAAAAAAACAACAACATACTTACCTCATCCATTTGCTTGCGGGTGACGGCAGCACACCCGGCCAGCGTGATGGCGTATGTATATATATATTTTTAACTGGATTAACCCCTGAAAGGCCTTAATTTAAATCTTAGATGCCGCGATGACAAGGGGGGGGGATATGGGGAATCCGTCACGATCGTCGTTTCCCGTTATTGCGCCCTCTACATACAAAGGAATGTAAAAATATTTTCACCGCTCAACACTAGTTCTAACATTCATGCCATTCTTATGTCACAGATGTGGCGATGTTACCTATGGCATGTGAATGCATTGTGGTTCGTTCAAGCATTTAGCTTATAAAATTAGATTTTGTAGTTCTAATAAACATTCTGGTTAAAATGGAACGATTCTGCTCAGGGCATATTGTTTTACAATTTTTTTTTAAATATAAGTTTATTAACAGGTTTGAAACCAAGAAGAAAAAGAAAGTTACAATTACATCAAATGAGTGGTGATACATTAGGGCTCATTTAGATGTCTGTGTCTGTTTTTGCCGGGCGCAAATTGCAGATCCAGAAAAAACGGATACTGGCCGTGTGAGTTCCACCATATAATAAAAATTATTTTTTGAGAGGCCACAGAACAGAACTATAGATGCGGATTGCACATGGTATATACTGTGCGCATCTTTTGCGACCCCATTGAAATTAAGGAAAAAATATAAGAAATGGAAATAGAGGTAGGGAGAGGATGAGAGGAAGGGAGGGGTATTTGTACATGACTTAGGGATAGCATGTATTTATAATATAATAGTTAACACATTATTCCAAAAAAGATATTTTAATTTACACCACATAAAATTTATCTTATTTTATATTGCATTTGGCATAAAAATTAAGAAATATTGCCTAATGGGTGGGGGTAAAACAGAGGATTTGGTCTGTGTCCCAACAGATTACGTGTGTGTATATTTGATTGATGCCTATGTGGCTTTCTGGCTTCATGACAGAAAAGGGGTTTAAACTGATAAGAGCAGCTTCCAATATTTTTCACTAGGCCCCAATATTTTCTGCTGAGGGAGACAAAAGTAAATTGGAAGGGGATGCAAACAGCCTCTCTTGTTGGCAGAACAAGTAGAAGAGCCTTTTGCAAATCCTGTTACGAGATCCTAATTAGGAGACTGATTCTGCCGCTGTTGGCAGGAACCTCACAAGTGCGGCTATTTTTATGGAGCAAGATTATTGTTGTTTTAATTGCTATCAATAAGCAGAACAGAATTTGCAGCTTCGCTGTAGGCAACGATAGTCGTTATGGAGCCGGGAAATACATTGTTTACATAAATATGGGCACAATCAGATCGTACAAATAGAAGCATGTACATTTACACATATCTTTATGATAATAGTAACATCAAATTTTAGGGCTAATGTGCAGCATTCCAGTTTTCTTCACTATTTTCATCACATAATTTTTCCATACAATGGTAAATTCACACATGGCAGTGTTGTCGCACAAATTTCTGTGACAATGCCATTTATTTCAATAGAGCTAGCAGAAACTGGTAAGTTGGTAAATGAAACCTATTCAGCTCTTACTCTGGCTCCATTATAAATGGTTTATCATATATATATATATATATATATATATATATATATATATATATATATATATATATATATATACACAGTACAGACCAAAAGTTTGGACACACCTTCTCATTCAAAGAGTTTTCTTTATTTTCATGACTATGAAAATTGTAGAATCACACTGAAGGCATCAAAACTATGAATTAACACATGTGGAATTATATACATAACAAACAAGTGTGAAACAACTGAAAATATGTCATATTCTAGGTTCTTCAAAGTAGCCACCTTTTGCTTTGATTACTGCTTTGCACACTCTTGGCATTCTCTTGATGAGCTTCAAGAGGTAGTCCCCTGAAATGGTTTTCACTTCACAGGTGTGCCCTGTCAGGTTTAATAAGTGGGATTTCTTGCCTTATAAATGGGGTTGGGACCATCAGTTGCATTGAGGAGAAGTCAGGTGGATACACAGCTGATAGTCCTACTGAATAGACTGTTAGAATTAGTATTATGGCAAGAAAAAAGCAGCTAAGTAAAGAAAAACGAGTGGCCATCATTACTTTAAGAAATGAACGTCAGTCAGTCAGCCAAAAAATTGGGAAAACTTTGAAAGTAAGGGCCCCCCTCCCTCACCCATCAGTGGCTGCTCTGTTTTGGCAGTGTCTGATGGTTACCATGGCAACCGGACGCCTTCACAGGCTTCCGGCTTGCCATGGTAAGGATAAGATCAGGCTTCTGCTAAAGGCAGCAGCCGCTTGATCAGCCTGTGTGTCAAAGTCACAATACACTACAGTACACTATATAGTGTACTGTAGTGTATTATATAGGCATCAGACCCACTGGATCTTCAAAAAAAATAAAGTACACTACACATGTTTGATATCACCACGTCCATAATGACCTGATCTATGAAAGGGTAATGTTACTTTCCCCGCACGGTGAACGCCATAAAAAAAATAAAAAAAAGATTCTGAAATTGAAATTTTGCCCACCTCACTTCACTAAAAATTAATAAAAATGATCAAAAAAGTCGTATGTACGCCAAAATTGTACCAATAAACCGTCACCTCATCCCGCAAAAAATGAGCACCTACATGAGACTATCGCCCAAAAAATTAAAAAAATATGGCTCTGACTATGGAGACACATTTTTTTTTTCTTCTACAATGCTTTTATTCTGTTAAAGTAAAATAAATAACAAAAAGTAGACATATTAGGTATTGCCTTGTCCGTAAGAACCTGCTCTATAAAAATACCACATGACCTAACCGTAAAAAAAGCAACAAACGTTGAAAAATTGGCCAATTGACCAAGCGATCAAAAAGGCGTATCGCAATATATGAGCCTACATAAGACAATCGGTCAAAAAATAAAAAATCTATGGCTCTCAGACAATGGAGACACTAAAATATGATTTTTTTTCTTCAAAACTACTATTGTTGTTCTAAAAAAAAACAAATAAAATAAAGTATACATATTAGGTATTGCCTCGTCCGTAGGAACCTGCTGTATAAAAATACCACATGACCTAACCCCTCAGGTGAACACTGTAAAAAAATAAATAAATTTAACTGTGCCAAAATAGCCATTTTTTGTCACCTTACATCACAAAAAGTAAGCGATCAAAAAGGTGTATGCCCCCCAAAATAGTACCAATCAAGCAAACCATCATCTCATCCCGCAAAAAATGTATGCAGCGCGGACTCTGTATCGAGATGCACATAGAGGGGATGTGCATGGAGCAATCACGATCAGAGGAGAGTGGAGGGACAATGGAGGATAATTTTATTTAGTGGCAAATGTAGCAGAGCTGTATTAAAAGCTGTTGAGCCACAGTGCTTGTGGGGGAGGGGAAGACAGATGTAACAGAGCTGTATAGAAAGCTGGTCAGCTACAGTGCTAGAGGGGACTGGGGAAGACAGATGTAGCAGAGCTGTATATGCATCTATACAGATACATGGTCTAAGGTTTATACACAACTGTAGCTATAATAGAAACAAATCTGCATTTGTGCTGGTGGGTGGGGGATGGTAATATTTTAGGGGAGCCAAAAGCACAGATGATTTGGCTACTAGCTAACATGCTTTTGGGCTTATGTATAATAGTGAATTATTGTTTTGCTGAGGGAATTGGTTGAGGTGGATTTCCTATATATAGTTGTATCAATATCCTCCTTAATTACTCTAACTTGCACATCTAGGAATTCAATAGTGTGTTCTTCTATTTTGCTAGTGAAACTCATGTTCATATTATTATCATTCAAATATTTCACAAACAAATCGAATTGATCTCGATCTCCTGCCAATATAATAAACACATCATCGATGTATCTAAAAAAGCTTTTGATGTACTGCACAAAGGGGTTATTAGTTGTGAATATATATTTCTCTTTGAACTACGCCATAAACAAATTGGCGAAAGTACAAGAGACTGGTGCCCCCATAGCTGTCCCTGATGTTTGGTTGTACCATTGTTTATTAAACATAAAAGTATTCTGCTTCAATACAAAGGACAATGCTTCAGCGACAAATTTGACAATGGATGCATCCCTCCCTATCTTTCTCAAAAGATCGCAAATAATCTCTACTCCTAAATCTTGAGGAATCTTTGTGTACAAGCTCTCCACGTCAATTGTTGCTAAAAAATAACCTTTCTGCCATACAGTATGCTTTGATGCTTCCAAACAAATCGCTGGTATCCTCTAAAAACGAGGGGACGCCTTTTAATAATGGGCGCAATAGTCAGTCCAAATACTAGGATAGCGGTTCGGTAAGAGATCCGATACCTGCAACTATCGGACGCCCTGGCGGGCCTACCAGCGATTTATGGATTTTCGGCCTGTAATACCAAACCGGTTTCACAGGATAGAGAGGGAACAATTTTCTGCTGTCTTTTCAGATATAAATTTTTGTGCAACATATTTCCACAACAATGAACGTAGAGATTTTTGAAGCTTAAAAGTGGGATAAATTTTTAAGGAAAAGTATACATTTCTATCCCCGAGCTGTCGTTCGGCTTCTCTCATGTATTGATTTTTATCCAGAACCACTATCTTACCACCCTTGTCGGCTGGTTTCACTATAATATCGAACATCTTCAAAAATCGTTTAAGAGCCGATTTTTCCCCTTTAGGTTAGATGACCCTCTAGGGTATTGTAAAGCTTTAAAGGGGTATTCTCAACACGCCGTTTCATACTTACCTGCTCCCGGCGCGCTGTCCACTTCCTGGTTTCAGCACTCGGCAGGGGGCAGGCTCCATCTTGATTGAAGTCTTCTCCCGGCCGGGCCGTGCGCTGGACTGAATGCGCACGCCGAGGCCGCGCATGCGCCCTGGTGACTTCTTCCTGGCAATTATACTATACTGGCCAGGAAGAAATTACTATAGCGCATGCGCGGCCTCGGCGTGCGCTTTCTGGACTGCGCGCGGCCGGCCGGGAGAAGAGAAGAAGTCGTCTGCGCAAGCGCGGCCACCGCGATTCCTGAGAAGCGCAGTGGCTGTAACCAGGGGAGACGGAAGACAACAGTCAGGTAAGTATATGTTTATTTTCTTCTAAGGGGTGGAAATTAGTTAATTAAATATATTTAGAAAAATGATCACTGTTAAATCATTAACAGATTTAACAGTGATCATTAAGATGAGAATACCCCTTTAATGTCTCAGATAGCCTGTCTTTTAAATAGATCTAAGCTACTACCAGCCGACAAGGGTGGAGTGTGAGTAGATCTGAAACCCTTTGTGAATTTATCTTGTTCGCAAATACTATCTGATGATGTGTTCATATTACAACCCTGTAGCTCCAGTAAAGTCGTAACTATCTTTTTATCTATAGGCTCAATATCTTTATTGAAATGAAAGCCCAAAGGACCTATTCTATTAGGATTCTCTACATCTACGGGTTTCTTAGTTACATCTGATATATTCCTAAAGTGCTTATGAAGATTTAACTTCCAGACATCTCTAAACAAATCCACCTCAAACTGTGATTCGTCGAAAACATTCACTAGACTATAATTAAGTCCTTTCGACACTGCTACATATGTCGCGCAATAATTTTGATAATAATAGTCTATGGATGGATTTTTTGCGACTGTCTTGTCGCAGTCGCAGCATGTCACATATCGCAGTGCAACACCATAGACTATCATTATAAAAAAGGTTGAGACAAAATGTTGCGCGACACATGTCATTGTGTAGCCCTAGCATTAAAGGGGCAGGGCGCTGTGGAGGTCACTGTTAAAGTGGCGGACACTGTGGAGGTCACAGTTAAAGAGGTGGGCACTGTGAAGGTGACTGTTAAAGGGAAAGGTGCTGTGGAGGTCACTGTTAAAGAGGCGGGCACTGTGGAGGTCACTGTTAAAGGGTCGGGCGCTGTGGAGGTCACTGTTAAAGGGGCAGGCACTGTGGAAGTCACTGTTAATGGGGCGGGCACTGTGACGGTCACTATTAATGGGGTGGGCACTGTGAAGGTCACTGTTAAAGGGGCAACCACTATGAAGGTAACTGTTAAAGGGGTGGTCAATATTAAAGAGGCGGGCACTGTGGAGGTCACTGTTAAAGGGGTGGGCACTGTTAAAGGGGTGGTAACTGTGGAGGTCACTGTTAAAGGGGCGGGCACTGTGGAGGTCACTGTTAAAGGGGCAGACACTGTGGAGGTCACTGTTAAAGGGGTGGTCACTGTTAAAGGGGTGGGCACTATGGAGGTCACTGTTAAAGATGAGTTCACTGTTAAAGGGGTGGACACTGTGGCGGTCATTGTTAAAGGGACGGGCACTATGGAGGTCAATGTTAAAGGGGCCGGCACTGTTGAGGTCAATGTTAAAGGGGCGGCCACCAAGGAGGTCACTGTTAAAGGGGCAGGCACTGTGGAGATCACTGTTAAAGGGGCAGGCACTGTGGAGGTCATTGTTAAAGGGGCAGGTACAGTAGAGGTCACTGTTATGAAGGAAACTGTTGATATCTTTTTACGACACACGGAAACATAAAATGAAATAGATGAAATATATCCGTGCAAAGTCGGGTGCTTCTGCTAGTATAAATATATATCTCTTATATATAAATGAGTAGAGATGGCCTTGCGGTTCGCCCGGCGGTCGTTTCGCTGTCAACTTTGCTTGTTCGCTGTTCGCTGTGAACATTGTGAAGAACGTTGACCCATGACACATCCATCTGGTGGTACAGGACAGCCAATTGAGACGTTTCAGCACATGGATCTCGCCGCCATTTTACGTTCAGTCTTTTGCCAGTGTAGGGAGAGGTTGTTGTGTGGAGCAGGGACAGACTGTTAGGGACACAAATCGTTAGCTAATTGGGCCACAAAAGACCTTTTAAGGACTGGTATAGGTGTGCTATCAATAGGTGTGACATACTGAGGGGTGTAATATACTTATAATATACTTTCTAACATAGAAAGTATATTATAGTGCAATTGTATTGTGCAGCAGTTGTGTGCGGTTCTGCTGCGATACTGCAGCTACACAGAGTGCCAAATGCTATTGGAACAAATAATTTATACTGGTGTGATTTACCAGTTTCCCCCCCAAAAAAAAACTGATTGAAGCAGGGGTGTTATATACTAATAATATACACTGCTCAAAAAAATAAAGGGAACACTTAAACAACACAATGTAACTCCAAGTCAATTACACTTCTGTGAAATCAAACTGTCCACTTAGGAAGCAACACTGAGTGACAATCAATTTCACATGCTGTTGTGCAAATGGGATAGACAACAGGTGGAAATTATGGGCAATTAGCAAGACACCCCCAATAAAGGAGTGGTTCTGCAAGTGGTGACCACAGACCACTTCTCAGTTCCTATGCTTCCTGGCTGATGTTTTGGTCACTTTTGAATGCTGCCAGTGCTTTCACTCTAGTTGTAGCATGAGACGGAGTCTACAACCCACACAAGTGGCTAAGGTAGTGCAGCTTATCCAGGATGGCACATCAATGCGAGCTGTGGCAAGAAGGTTTGCTGTGTCTGTCAGCGTAGTGTCCAGAGCATGGAGGCGCTACCAGGAGACAGGCCAGTACATCAGGAGACGTGGAGGAGGCCGTAGGAGGGCAACAACCCAGCAGCAGGACCGCTACCTCCGCCTTTGTGCAAGGAGGAACAGGAGGAGCACTGCCAGAGCCCTGCAAAATGACCTCCAGCAGGCCACAAATGTGCATGTGTCTGCTCAAACGGTCAGAAACAGACTCCATGAGGGTGATATGAAGGCCCGACGTCCACAGGTGGGGGTTGTGCTTACAGCCCAACACCGTGCAGGATGTTTGGCATTTGCCAGAGAACACCAAGATTGGCAAATTCGCCACTGGCGCCCTGTGCTCTTCACAGATGAAAGCAGGTTCACACTGAGCACATGTGACAGACGTGACAGAGTCTTGAGACGCCGTGGAGAACGTTCTGCTGCCTGCAACATCCTCCAGCATGACCTGTTTGGCATTGGGTCAGTAATGGTGTGGGGTGGCATTTCTTTGGAGGGCCGCACAGCCCTCCATGTGCTCGCCAGAGGTAGCCACACACACTACTGAGCCTCATTTTGACTTGTTTTAATGACATTACATCAAAGTTGGATCAGCCTGTAGTGTGTTTTTCCACTTTAATTTTGAGTGTGACTCCAAATCCAGACCTCCATGGGTTGAAAAATTTGATTTCCATTTTAATTTTTGTGTGATTTTGTTGTCAGCACATTCAACTATGTAAAGAACAAAGTATTTCAGAAGAATATTTAATTAACTCAGATCTAGGATGTGTTATTTTTGTGTTCCCTTTATTTTTTTGAGCAGTGTACTTTCTATATAGTGCATTTAGGAAGTGCAGCATTTGTCTGGGGTTTTGCTGCGTTATCGCATCTACACAGAGTGAAAAACACTATTTGGAGAAATAATTTCTACTGGTGTGATTTACTAGTTGCCCCCCCAAAAAAACTGATTGAAGCAGGGGGGGCAGGTGCCAATATTAAACGGACGGGCGCTGTAGAATTCACTGCTAAAGGGGCAGGCACTGTGGAGGTCACTGTTAAAGGGGCAGGCACTGCGAAGGTCACTGTTAAAGGGGCGGGCACTGTGGAAATCACTGTTAAAGGGGCGGGTACTGTGGAGGTCACTGTTAAAGGGTCGGGCACTGTGGAGGTCACTGTTAAATAGGCGGCCACTGTGGAGGTCACTGTTAACCTCTTTAGGACACATGACGTACCGGTGCAGCATGTTGTCCCGGTACTTAAAGGGCTTCTGTTACCCCACTAAAGTGTTTTTTTTTTTTGGGGCTAATTAAATTAGTTATATAGCGATATATAAAAATATAATTGTGTTACTTACATTGATCCAGCAGTTTATTCAAAAAACAAAGTTTTATCATATGCAAATTCGGTCTCTACCAGCAAGTAGGGCGGCTACTTGCTGGTAGCTGCTGCAGAAATCCGCCCCCTCCTCTTGTTGATTGACAGGGCCAGCCGGGATCTCCTCCTCCGGCCAGCCCTGTCGGCATTTCAAAAATCGCGCGCCTGTGTTGATTCGGCGCAGGTGCTCTGAGATGAGGAGGCTTGTCTCCTCAGAACTCCCTCAGTGCGCCTGCGCCGATGACGTCTTCTATTTCGGTGATGTCATCGGTGCAGGCGCACTGAGGGAGTTCTGAGGAGACGAGCCTCCTCATCTCAGAGCGCCTGCGCCAAATCAACACAGGCGCGCGATTTTTGAAATGACGACAGGGCTGGCCGGAGGAGAAGATCCCGGCTGGCCCTGTCAATCAACAAGAGGAGGGGGCGGATTTCTGCAGCAGCTACCAGCAAGTAGCCGCCCTACTTGCTGGTAGAGACCGAATTTGCATATGATAAAACTTCGTTTTTTGAATAAACTGCTGGATCAATGTAAGTAACACAATTATATTTTCATATCGCTATATAACTAATTTAACTAGCCCCAAAAAAAAAAATCACTTTAGTGGGGTGACAGAAGCCCTTTAAGGACACATGACGTACCGGTACGTCATGTGTATTTCCGATCACCGCCGCCCGACGGGCGGTGATAAGTACAAGGTGCCTGCTCAAATCTTTGAGCAGGCACCTTGGCTAAATGCACGGAAGGTTTGTCAATTCAGACCCGCGGTTTGTGGCTTTTTATGGTGCGGCGGGCGGTGATGGCATGGAAGGCAGCGCGATGCCTTCCTGAGGCATTGCCGCTGCCTTCCTGTGATGTGCCTGTGAGATCCAGCCCCCTGAATCTCACAGGCTGGAAACTGTATGAGTAATACACACAGTATTACTCATACAGCCAATGCATTTCAATACAGAAGTATTGGAATGCATTGTAAGGAATAAGACCCCCAAAAGTTGAAGTCCCAAAGTGGGACAAAAAATAAAGTTAAAAAAAAGTTGAAAAAATTAAGTTTTCCTCCCAAAAAAATCTAAAGTTTCAAGTAAAAATAAACAAAAACGTAATTTTCCCCAAATAAAGTTAAAGAAAAATGGTAAAAAATAGGGGGGGAAAAAAAGTAGACATATTAGGTATCACCGCGTCCATATCGACAGGCTCTATAAACATATCTGAATAAGTAGAAAAAAGATAAAGGACGGCTCACCTCTGGTTTAAGATGGCAAGGTGCACCAGACAGATGTTGTACCCAATCACCAGAAAACAATAGTATAAAAAATAGAATGGGCACTCATATATCTAGTTCACAAGGTAGGCAAAGCGACTCAAGCGATATGGCAATAATATATTAATTTATTGATAACGATATATATATATGCAAGTAAATATCAACAATACGCAATTGATATTGTAAACCTAAGCAGAGCTGTATCCCCTAAATGAATATAAATAGATAAAACTCACATAAAAATATATGATAAAATAAACATATATCAATCCACTGTTATAGCTAATGGAAAACCGGAGGTCGGGTCCAGCGTTAATAGGTGGAACACAGTGATTATGGTCTTCTGTTATCTACAACAGTGGCTAACAGCAATTATATCTCCAGAGGTAAAATATGTGAAAATAAATAAATAAATAAATGAATGAATAAATAGGTGAAAATTCAACAGTAATATTACGTGATATAACACAGTGACATATAGTGTCTAATATAATATAAATAAATAAATTAATCGATATTGAAGATGCTGTGCAAACAAATAGTAAAATATAATATATGAATATATATATAAATAAATATATAAATATCTCTGGAGAATCAGCAGTAATACTAGTAAATGTATTGCTGTATCCCACTGATAGTTCTGTTCCTAGAATACAGTCTTTCTTTAGTAGTAAGACGTGTGACCTGGAACACGGCTTGATCCACACAATTATCCGCAGGTACACTCGGTTTGAGCAGATATCTGCCTGGATAGGCTATATACTTGGGCAACCGCGGTGAACGCGGCAAGGTACTTGAGCAATAGTACAAATGTGTCCAGCAATGTTGCGAGATAATTGATCAACAGTGCAAATGTATCAGACAGTGTTGCAAGGTGATTAGGCAGCAGTACACATATATCCAGCAGTGTTGCGCCGATTCAAATATATCGGAGCTAGATGGATTTTACTCACATATAGTCCTGCTCCCACCGTGGCGTCCCACGTGGTGTAAGTTCAAGAGGACTTGCCTTTAGGTAGCGCAGCCTTGTTGTCTGCTAGCAATGCTGTATCCACCCGACTGTGAACGGGAGTGCTGGCTGTATCACGCTGCAAATCCACGTCCGGTTTCTTTGATTGGAATAAATGTTCCACCTGTTTGGATCAGTACTGGTGGTGAAATGTTTGCCCGTCAATCTCTGTACTATGTTCAAAGAAACCCGCAGTTCAATTGTTCTTTAGAACCGCAATTCAGATGTCCTTTAGAAAGCGCTTTCTCAGTCAAATATAGTAGAAAATTATTGCCGGTATATTGTCAGGTCCAATTGTTCCTCACCAGACGCGTTTCGAAGGCTATCTGCCTTCTTCCTCAGTGGCTAATTTGGATCTGACTAACTTGCCGGCTTTTTATCCATTTTTCCTCAAAAAGGCTCTTTATTAAACCTGAAATGGACCCAAGGGATCTGGGTTTCACAGATACAATTATCTTATGTTGCGGTAGTCCTGCGATATGTCTGCGGTTTTTATACACACATGCGTTTTTTTATATTGTGTGTTCCTAAGTCCACCAAAAGCATTATGCATATCAAATTTTTGTTATAACTGGTTGCAATTGGATCTTATATGGATAATACCATCCTATATCATATTGTCGGGATTCGAACCAGTGACCAGCCATGTCCCAGGTAGTAGCTCTAGCCACTAGACTACCAACCCTTCTGGACATTTCCTTCTACTGAACTCTTTGATCTACCTTGTTCCAGCCTTGCCTTGTTAATCTCTGTGATTCCTTGCACCTGCTACTTCCTCTTTATAAGCCCAGCCTCTTGCACCAGATCCCTGCTGGTTATTGTTCTTCTGGACTTGATCCTGCTGCATCTACTGCTGTTCCTCTGCTGCTACTGCTACCAACTTGACTGCTGCCGACCTTGGAATTGTTCCCGACTACTCTTCTGCTTGTCCCTACCAACTGACCTGCTTCCACCGTTACCGATCCGGATTGTCTGACCACGCACACTGCCGCCTGCCCTGACCCACCGCCTGCTAACCGATTACGCCTCTGTCTGATTACGCTGCAACTACAACCTGCCTGCGGTCCTTGCCACTGGGCTCCACCTCCAGCCAGCTATCCTCTGACTCAGGTGAGCCTGTAGGATTGTAACAGAATAACCAGCCAGAAAATGGAGTCCGCGATGGCCACCCTGCGCAAACAAGTCTCCGAACTTCAGGAGTTTGGCACCTCTGCCCAAAAGGAAATGACTCAACTTCAAGGCGCAATCCAGAGCCAACAGAGAGAAATTATCGATTTACAGCGTCAACTACTGGACGTACGCAGCGCGGTCACAGACTCCCGCATGCCTCTCCCGTCAAAGTTTAATGGCGATCGGAGCCAGTTTCGGGGGTTCCTCAACCAGTGCCGTATCTACTTTCAGATGCAGCCGGGCTCCTTTTCCTCGGACAGAAAGAAGATCCTGTTCATCATTAACCTTCTAACTGACGAGGCCCTGGCATGGGCATCCCCATATGTGGAGTCCCACAGTCTCTTATTAAATAATCTAGACAACTTCACCGCAGCCATGAGCCAAGTCTTCGACGACCCTAACCGCTGCGCGACTGCCGAGGCTAGGCTGCACAGTCTACGGCAGGGAAGACGCTCTGTAGCCGAGTATTCCTCCGAGTTCCGCCGCTGGGTCACGGACACCACCTGGAACCCCGCTGCTCAGAAAAGTCAATTTCGCCGCGGACTCTCCGAACTTATAAAGGATGAGCTCGCCAGGGTAGACGCCCCAGACGATCTGGATGACTTCGTCCAACTGTGCATCCGAATTGACCGGAGACTCGCGGAAAGAAGGAGAGAAAGACTCTGGTCCTTAGATAACAGGCCCGCGTACCCTTTCACTCCAATGACTCAGCCGGCTCACCAACCCTCCACCGAACCGATGCAGGTCGACACACTGCGCAAGACTCTATCGGCTGCTGAAAAGGAGAGACGACTGGCCGCGGGACTCTGCCTTTACTGTGGCGAGCCAGGGCACTTCGCTATTAGGTGCCCCAATAAGACTTGCCGAACCATTGCTGTCACTGAATTACGGGAATTACAACAAGCTACAATTTCACCCTTGGCCTCTGAAACCATGGACACTACAGGTACCGGGTCCCACTTCATTGTTCCCATCCTTATCACCATTGGGGAACGACAGCTTCCCTGCTCCGCAATGCTTGACTCGGGGGCCGGCGGAAATTTCATGGACTTGACCTTCGCCCATGAGAACAACATACCACTGGTAACCAGGGCAGCCCCCATCGATCTGGAAACCGTCGATGGGACCCCGCTCTCTTCTGGGCCGGTTACGCACCAGACCGCTGATCTTCAACTTCTCGTCGAACCCGATCATCAGGAAACCATTCACTTCTCCCTGATCACCTCCCCTAAGTTTCCGGTGATCCTAGGCATCCCTTGGTTGGAAACTCACAACCCCTCGGTGGACTGGGATGCCCGCTGCATACGGTTCCGCTCGGACTTTTGTTCTCAGAACTGTTTACGTAAATCCGTCCGTTCTCCGCCCGAAGAACCTACCATATTTGGACTATCCACCAAGGAGCTTTTACCCCCTCAATATCTGGAGTTCCAGGATGTCTGTGACAAAAGAAATGCAGACAAACTGCCCCCGCATCGGCCTTATGACTGCCCGATTGAGCTGCTACCTGGAGCCGAAATACCCTTCGGCAGTATATACTCCCTCTCCGAGCCGGAACTAAAGGCCCTGAAGGAGTACTTAGACGAAAATCTAAAAAAAGGTTTTATCCGACCTTCCACATCCCCTGCAGGGGCCCCTTTCTTCTTCGTGGAGAAAAAAGACTCTTCTCTACGCCCTTGCATAGATTATCGAAAGCTCAACAACGTTACTGTGAAGAACCGGTACCCTCTCCCCCTGATTTCTGAACTCCTTGAGAGACTTCGGGCGGCAAAAGTCTTCACTAAGCTCGATCTCCGAGGAGCCTACAACCTGGTCCGAATTCGCCCGGGGGACGAGTGGAAAACCGCCTTCCGAACCCGCTATGGTCACTTTGAGTATCTGGTCATGCCTTTCGGCCTCTGCAATGCCCCTGCTACCTTCCAACATTTTATCAACGACGTCCTCAGGGACATGCTTGACCAATTTGTGGTAGCATATCTGGACGATATTTTGATTTTCTCAGAAGACCCTGAACAACATCGTGGGCATGTCCGCAGGGTGCTACAGAAACTCCGTGAACAGTCTCTCTATATTAAGCTGGAGAAGTGCGAATTTGAACAGACTTCCACCCAATTCCTCGGCTATATTATTTCACCGGAGGGCTTAAGTATGGATCCCCGGAAAATCCAGGCCGTGACTGAGTGGCCTGCCCCGAAGAACGAAAAGGAGGTCCAGAGGTTTGTGGGTTTTGCAAACTTTTATCGAAAGTTCATCAGGAACTTTTCAAAAATTATCGCCCCAATCACTCAACTAACAAAAAAGACTGTCCCCTTCGGGTGGACTCCGGAGGCACAGGAGGCCTTTGCTAAACTGAAGTCCCTCTTCACCTCTGCCCCGATCCTGGCCCACCCAAACCCTGAATTACCATTTACGGTCGAGGTGGACGCCTCCGACGCTGCGGTGGGCGCAATTCTGTCTCAACGTTCAGGGGAAAAGATGCTCCTACACCCTTGCGCTTTCTTCTCCCGCCAGATGTCCCCCGCTGAACGGAATTACGACATCGGGAATAAGGAACTGCTGGCAATCAAGGACGCTTTCACCGAGTGGAGACACTTGCTGGAGGGGGCCCATAATCCCATCTCTGTATACACTGACCACCGGAACCTAGAGTTTATCCGCAGCGCCAAGAGACTCACCGCCAGACAGGCCAGGTGGAGTCTGTTTTTCTCCAGATTCAATTTTGTTATCTCCTATCGCCCTGGGTCGAAGAACGGCAAAGCGGATGCTCTCTCAAGGATGTTCTCTGAAACCTCTCAGATCAATGAGGCTCCGGCCGGTATCCTTCCCGACAGAAGCATCATAGGAGCCACCTACTTGAGGGAACTTCTGGGTTCCCTCAAGGAAGGGTATGAGAACGATCACCTCCTCACCTACCCACCTGGAGCTGTAAACCTTACTCTCAAGGGTGGCTACTGGTTGTACCGGGATCAGCAGTTGTACGTACCAGAATCTGCACGACTTGACGTACTTAAACTCAACCACGATTCCAAACCGGCCGGCCATCTGGGTATCAGAAGGACCCAGGAGCTCATCTCCCGTTTCTTCTGGTGGCCAACTTACAGAAAAGATACCGAGAGGTTTGTCTCCTCATGCACGACGTGCGCCCGCAACAAGACCCCCCGCTCCTCCCCCGTGGGCTTGCTATGTCCACTCCCGGTTCCCTCCCGCCCCTGGGGTTCAATCTCCATGGACTTTATTGTAGAACTTCCTCCCTCCAAAGGCATGAACACCGTTCTGGTCGTCGTCGACCGTCTCACCAAAATGGCCCACTTCATCCCCTGCAAGGGCCTACCTACCGCCAAACAGACGGCCGATCTCGTACTCCGAGAGGTTTTTAGGCTACATGGGGCCCCGGACGATGTTGTTTCGGATCGGGGAGTACAGTTCACTTCCAGGTTCTGGAGAAACTTCTGTCAAGCCCTTGGGATCAAGGTGAACCTGTCTTCTGCGTTCCACCCCCAATCCAATGGGCAGACCGAGAGAACGAATCAAACCCTCGAGCAGTATTTGCGCTGTTTCGTCACCCATCTGCAGGACGACTGGCTGGACCACCTCTCTACGGCCGAGTTCGCCTATAACAATGCGGAGCACAGTTCTACCCAATACAGCCCGTTCTACGCTAACACCGGCCTACACCCAACCTTCATCCCTCACTTGCCCATTTCCACCACAGTCCCAGCTGTGGCCGAACGTCTTGCAAGTCTACAACAGGCACAGGAAAATATTCGGGACAATCTACATCGAGCCCAGAGCCGCTTCAAGCAGGCAGCGGATAAACACCGCAAACCCGCTCCGGAATTCCAGGTAGGGGACAAGGTGTGGCTCTCCACCAGAAACCTAAGCCCAAAGGTTCCCTCCCGGAAGTTGGGCCAAAAATACATGGGTCCTTTCCGGATCATTATAGCTTGCTGCTTCTCCAAGACTGCTTACCAAGAGCTGATTTACAAGAGCATTGAGATATTCAGGAGATACTCAGGAGGTAATCTGGAGGTGGATACAATCTAAACAAGTAAGAGTTGTTTGTTTAAAATCTTTCCCCTCTTTACAATGGCAGACCTGGTTCTGTGCAGGAATTGTTGTGCTTTTATTTCAGGTTCCACTCTTCAGAGGTTTGGATACTGTCTGATCTGTAGACAGCTCTCCATAATGCAGCAGGAAATTACCTTTTTGAAATATGAGGTTTTTAAATTAACCACTAAACAAACTCAGGCTGAGAACATTGCAATGCCACTGCCACAGAGGCCCCCTAGAATAGGGAGATGGGTTACTGTAGGTTCTGGTAGACTGAGAGTTGTGGATAGAAGGCATGTCCCACAGTCTGTGGCTCTCCATAATTCATTTGCAGCACTTTCAGAGTGCAAGAGCAACATGGAGGATGGCTCAAGCACAGTGGGTGAGAAACAATCATCTCCCATGCCTAAAGTATGCAAGACTGCAGCCAAAGACAAAAAGGAGAAGGCGAGGATTGATAGTAAGCAGCTGTTGGTGGGCGATTCCATCATAAGAGGTGTGAAGTTTGAGGAGAATGGTGTTGTGAGATGTCTCCCTGGTGCTACCGCTAGCAGGGATAGACGACGGATCGTTAATATTGTTAGGCAAGCAAAGCAGGAAAGGGAAGTGGATGTTATTCTCCATCTTGGGACAAACGATCTGGCTTGCAATGAGGTTTCAAAGGTGAAAGAAGCTTTTCACACACTTGGAAAGGATATACAGGAGGTTGCATCAACTGTTTCATTCTCTGCAGTTTTGCCTGTGCATAACCTTCAGCATGACAGGAAGATGCGCATTAAGGAATTCAATGTATGGCTTGGTGAATGGTGTCTGAACCAAGGGTTTGGCTTTGTGTCTCATGTTAGCTCTTGTTGGAATGGAAAAGAACTGTACAAGAAAGATGGTTTGCACCTTTCTCTCAAAGGAACGAATGTCCTCGGTGAACAGTTCCAGGTATTTGCTAAGAAGCATTTAAACTAGGAAAGGGGGGCAAAAGAGTGATAATCCAGCAGTCCAACTGCCCCCCGAAACAATGCCAGAAAAGGGCAGTAGCACAAAGGTTAAGAAATGACAAGCTCAGAGTCTTGTCTACAAATGCTCGCAGTCTAGGAAATAAAATCAATGAACTTGAGGCTATAATGGCATCTGAGAATATAGATGTAGTGGCTGTTACTGAGACGTGGTTCAAGGGGAGTAATGACTGGGATATATCAATACCAGGGTTCTCTCTATACAGGAAAGACAGAGAAGGCAAGAAGGGGGGAGGGGTGGCCCTGTATGTGAAAGATAACCTAAAATCTAATTTGATACAAGTTAGTGAGAACAATTTAGAGTCAGTTTGGGTTACCGTGCAGCTTGATAATCATAAGGCAACTCGTGTAGGTGTGATATATAGACCACCTAGCCAAGTCAAAGAATTAGATGATCTACTAGTTGAGGAAATAGCTAAAATGACATTGAAGGGGGAAGTTATCATTATGGGAGACTTCAATCTTCCAGATGTAAACTGGAAAACCAAAATAGCTAGTTCTGCCAGGAGTACAGATATTCTAAATTCCCTACTGGGATTATCTCTACAGCAAGTAGTGGAGGAGCCAACCCGGAAGGAGGCCATTTTAGATTTAGTATTCACAAATGGGAATTTGGTATCTGATATTACTGTAGGGGAAAGCTTGGGATCTAGTGATCACCAGTCAGTGTGGTTTACTATAAGTAGAGTGACTGAGTCACACCACACAAAAACAAAAGTTTTAGATTTTAGAAAAACAGACTTTTCTAAAATTAGATTAGTGGTATACAAGTCCCTATCAGACTGGAACAGTTTCATTGGAGTCCAGGAGAAATGGGACTACTTAAAAGTGGCACTATTGAAGGCAACAGAAAATTGCATTAGGCTTGTCAGTAAAAGCAAAAAAAGGAAGAGACCACTGTGGTACTCAGCAGAAGTGGCCAAAATCATTAAAAACAAAAAGATAGCATTTAGGAATTATAAAAAAAAACAAAACGAGGATGACAGACAAATTTATAAGATTAGGCAGAGAGAGGCCAAACAAGTTATAAGAGCTTCCAAAGCACAGGCAGAAGAGAAATTAGCTCAGTCAGGAAAAAAAGGCCAGAAGGCATTCTTCAGATACATAAATGAAAAAAGGAAACTAAAACAAGGAATTACCAAATTAAAAACAAAAGAAGGAATGTATATACAGGGAGTGCAGAATTATTAGGCAAGTTGTATTTTTGAGGATTAATTTTATTATTGAACAACAACCATGTTCTCAATGAACCCAAAAAACTCATTAATATCAAAGCTGAATATTTTTGGAAGTAGTTTTTAGTTTGTTTTTAGTTTTAGCTATTTTAGGGGGATATCTGTGTGTGCAGGTGACTATTACTGTGCATAATTATTAGGCAACTTAACAAAAAACAAATATATACCCATTTCAATTATTTATTTTTACCAGTGAAACCAATATAACATCTCAACATTCACAAATATACATTTCTGGCATTCAAAAACAAAACAAAAACAAATCAGTGACCAATATAGCCACCTTTCTTTGCAAGGACACTCAAAAGCCTGCCATCCATGGATTCTGTCAGTGTTTTGATCTGTTTACCATCAACATTGCGTGCAGCAGCAACCACAGCCTCCCAGACACTGTTCAGAGAGGTGTACTGTTTTCCCTCCTTGTAAATCTCACATTTGATGATGGACCACAGGTTCTCAATGGGGTTCAGATCAGGTGAACAAGGAGGCCATGTCATTATATTTTCTTCTTTTATACCCTTTCTTGCCAGCCACGCTGTGGAGTACTTGGACGCGTGTGATGGAGCATTGTCCTGCATGAAAATCATGTTTTTCTTGAAGGATGCAGACTTCTTCCTGTACCACTGCTTGAAGAAGGTGTCTTCCAGAAACTGGCAGTAGGACTGGGAGTTGAGCTTGACTCCATCCTCAACCCGAAAAGGCCCCACAAGCTCATCTTTGATGATACTAGCCCAAACCAGTACTCCACCTCCACCTTGCTGGCGTCTGAGTCGGACTGGAGCTCTCTGCCCTTTACTAATCCAGCCACGGGCCCATCCATCTGGCCCATCAAGACTCACTCTCATTTCATCAGTCCATAAAACCTTAGAAAAATCAGTCTTGAGATATTTCTTGGCCCAGTCTTGACGTTTCAGCTTGTGTGTCTTGTTCAGTGGTGGTCGTCTTTCAGCCTTTCTTACCTTGGCCATGTCTCTGAGTATTGCACACCTTGTGCTTTTGGGCACTCCAGTGATGTTGCAGCTCTGAAATATGGCCAAACTGGTGGCAAGTGGCATCTTGGCAGCTGCACGCTTGACTTTTCTCAGTTCATGGGCAGTTATTTTGCGCCTTGGTTTTTCCACACGCTTCTTGCGACCCTGTTGACTATTTTGAATGAAACGCTTGATTGTTCGATGATCACGCTTCAGAAGCTTTGCAATTTTAAGAGTGCTGCATCCCTCTGCAAGATATCTCACTATTTTTGACTTTTCTGAGCCTGTCAAGTCCTTCTTTTGACCCATTTTGCCAAAGGAAAGGAAGTTGCCTAATAATTATGCACACCTAATATAGGGTGTTGATGTCATTAGACCACACCCCTTCTCATTACAGAGATGCACATCACCTAATATGCTTAATTGGTAGTAGGCTTTCGAGCCTATACATCTTGGAGTAAGACAACATGCATAAAGAGGATGATGTGGTCAAAATACTCATTTGCCTAATAATTCTGCACGCAGTGTAGAAGAAGATAAAGAACTAGCTGACTGCCTCAATGAATATTTCTGTTCAGTTTTTACAAAGGAAAATGAAGGAGAAGGACCTCAGTTAGGAAAGAAGTCTAATAAATCTTTTGATGCATGTGTCTTTACAGAGGAAGAGGTTCTAAGTCAGCTGTCTAAAATTAATACAAATAAGTCACAGGGGCCTGATGGGATACACCCAAAGCTATTAAAAGAGCTCAGCGTTGAACTAGCAAAACCATTAACAGATTTATTTAACCAATCGCTGGCAACAGGAGTCGTCCCAGAAGATTGGAAATTAGCAAATGTTGTGCCCATTCATAAGAAAGGTAGTAGGGAGGAATCGGGCAACTATAGGCCAGTAAGCCTGACATCAATAGTGGGGAAATTAATGGAAACCATACTTAAGGAGAGGATTGTGGAACATCTAAAATCCCATGGATTGAAAGATGAAAAACAGCATGGGTTTACTTCAGGGAGATCATGTCAAACTAATCTTATTGATTTTTTCGATTGGGTGACTAAAATAATAGATGGAGGAGGTGCAGTAGACATCGCTTATCTAGACTTTAGTAAGGCTTTTGATACTGTCCCACATAGAAAGCTTATCAATAAAGTGCAGTCTTTGGGCTTGGACTCCCATATTGTTGAATGGATTAGGCAGTGGCTGAGGGACAGGCAACAGAGGGTTGTAGTCAATGGAGTATATTCAGACCAAGGTCTTGTTACCAGTGGGGTACCTCAGGGATCTGTTCTGGGACCCATATTGTTTAATATCTTTATCAGCGAAATTGCAGAAGGCCTCGATGGTAAGGTGTGTCTTTTTGCTGATGACACAAAGATTTGTAACAGGGTTGATGTTCCTGGAGGGATACACCAAATGGAAAAGGACTTAGGAAAACTAGAGGAATGGTCAAAAATATGGCAACTAAAATTTAATGTTGATAAGTGCAAGATAATGCACCTGGGCCGTAAAAACCCAAGAGCAGAATATAAAATCAGTGATACAGTCCTAACCTCAGTATCTGAGGAAAGGGATTTAGGGGTCATTATTTCAGAAGACTTAAAGGCAGGCAGACAATGTCATAGAGCAGCAGGAAATGCTAGCAGAATGCTTGGGTGTATAGGGAGAGGCATTACTAGTAGAAAGAGGGAGGTGCTCATGCCGCTCTACAGAGCACTAGTGAGACCTCATTTGGAGTATTGTGCTCAGTACTGGAGACCATATCTCCAGAAGGATATTGATACTTTGGAGAGAGTTCAGAGAAGAGCTACTAAACTGGTACATGGATTGCAGGATAAAACTTACCAGGAAAGATTAAAGGAACTTAACATGTATAGCTTGGAAGAAAGACGAGACAGAGGGGATATGATAGAAACTTTTAAATACATAAAGGGAATCAACAAAGTAAAAGAGGAGAGAATATTTAAAAGAAGAAAAACTGCTACAAGAGGACATAGTTTTAAATTAGAGGGGCAAAGGTTTAAAAGTAATATCAGGAAGTATTACTTTACTGAGAGAGTAGTGGATGCATGGAATAGCCTTCCTGCAGAAGTGGTAGCTGCAAATACAGTGGAGGAGTTTAAGCATGCATGGGATAGGCATAAGGCCATCCTTCATATAAGATAGGGCCAGGGGCTATCCATAGTATTTAGTATATTGGGCAGACTGGATGGGCCAAATGGTTCTTATCTGCCGACACATTCTATGTTTATCATGGCTCGAATCAACGAAGTCACCTTCCGACTCGACCTTCCCGACTCCATCCGAGTGCACCCGGTTTTCCACTGCTCTCTCCTGAAACCACATGTTGAGAACACTTTCCCAGGCCGCCACCCCCCTCCTCCTCCTCCGGTAAGAGTACAAGACCAGGAGGAATACACTGTGGCCAAGATCCTTGACTCCAGACTCCACCGTGGAAGGCTGCAGTATTTAGTTGGGTGGAAAGGCTATTCCCCCGAGGATAACTCCTGGGAGCCAGAGGAAAATGTCCATGCCCCCAGACTGGTAAAATATTTCCACCAAAGACATCCCGATAAACCATCATCTGCGGCGCCCGGAGGTCACCTTGGAAGGGGGGGAGTACTGTCGGGATTCGAACCAGTGACCAGCCATGTCCCAGGTAGTAGCTCTAGCCACTAGACTACCAACCCTTCTGGACATTTCCTTCTACTGAACTCTTTGATCTACCTTGTTCCAGCCTTGCCTTGTTAATCTCTGTGATTCCTTGCACCTGCTACTTCCTCTTTATAAGCCCAGCCTCTTGCACCAGATCCCTGCTGGTTATTGTTCTTCTGGACTTGATCCTGCTGCATCTACTGCTGTTCCTCTGCTGCTACTGCTACCAACTTGACTGCTGCCGACCTTGGAATTGTTCCCGACTACTCTTCTGCTTGTCCCTACCAACTGACCTGCTTCCACCGTTACCGATCCGGATTGTCTGACCACGCACAAAATATAATTTTTGGGTATTATATTCTGCAGGGTGCATATATATATTTTTATTATTAATTTTCTTAATAGGCAGCAGACTGTGTTCCATGGGGGTCATCCCCTAAGATGGTTCGGGCAGGGTGTATGGGAAGGTGGTATAGATGAACCTTATTTATTTATTTTCACATATTTTACCTCTGGAGATATAATTGCTGTTAGCCACTGTTCTAGATAACAGAAGACCATAATCACTGTGTTGCACCTATTAACGCTGGACCCGACCTCCGGTTTTCCATTAGCTATAACAGTGGATTGATATATGTTTATTTTATCATATATTTTTATGTGAGTTTTATCTATTTATATTCATTTAGGGGATACAGCTCTGCTTAGGTTTACAATATCAATTGCGTATTGTTGATATTTACTTGCATATATATATATCGTTATCAATAAATTAATATATTATTGCCATATCGCTTGAGTCGCTTTGCCTACCTTGTGAACTAGATATATGAGTGCCCATTCTATTTTTTATTCTATAAACATATCACATGACCTAACCCCTCAGATGAATAGCGTAAAAAATAAAAACTGTGCTAAATAAAATAAAAAATTCCACCTTACATCGCAAAAAGTTAAACAGCAAGCGATAAAAAAGGCGTATGCCCACCAAAATAGTACCAATCTAACCGTCACCTCATCCCGCAATAAATTAGCCCCTACCTGAGACAATCGCACAAAAAATAAAAAAACTATGGCTCAGAATATGGAGACACTAAAACATCATTTTTTTTGTTTTAAAAAAGCTGTTATTGTGTAAAACTTACATAAAATAAAAAAAAGTATACATATTAGGTATCGCCACATCCGTATCGACCGGCTCTATAAAAATATCACATCACCTAGCAAAAGTGTAATAGCAAGCGATCAAAAAGTCATATGCACCCCAAAATAGTGCCAATCAAACAGTCATTTCATGCCGCAAAAATCATACCCTACCCAAGATAATCGCCCAAAAACTGAAAAAACTATGGCTCTCAGACTATGGAAACACTAAAACATGATTATTTTTTTTCAAAAATGAAATCATTGTGTAAAACTTACATAAATAAAAAAAGTATACATATTAGGTATCGCCGCGTCCATATCGACCGGCTCTATAACAATATCACATGACCTAACCCCTCAGATGAACACCGTTAAAAAAATAAAATGAAAACAGTGCTAAATAAACCATTTTTTGTCACCTTACATCACAAAAAGTGTAATAGCAAGCGATCAAAAAGTCATATGCACCCCAAAATAGTGCCAATCAAACCATCATCTCATCCTTCAAAAAATTAGACCCTAGCCAAGATAATCGCCCAAAAACGGAAAAAACTATGGCTTTCAGAATATCGAGACACTAAAACATGATTTTTTTTTGTTACAAAAATTATATTATTGTGTAAAACTTACATAAATAAAAAAAAAGTATACATATTAGGTATCGCCGTGTCCGTATCGACCTGCTCTATAAAAATATCACATGACCTAACTCCTCAGATGAACAACATAAAAAATAAAAACTGTGCTAAATAAACCATTTTTTGTCACCTTACATCACAAAAAGTGTAATATCAAGCGATCAAAAAGTCATATGCACCCCAAAATAATGCCAATCAAATAGTCATCTCATGCCGCAAAAATCATACCCTGCCCAAGAAAATCGCCCAAAAACTGAAAAAACTATGGCTCTCAGACTATGGAAACACTAAAACATGATTTTTTTTTGTTTAAAAAATGAAATCATTGTGTAAGGCCTCATGCACACGACCGTTGTGTGCATCCGCGGCCGTTGTTCCGTTTTCTGTTTTTTTTTCGCGGACCCATTGACTTTCAATGGGTCCGTGGAAAAATTGGAAAATGCACCGTTTGGCTTCCACGTCCGTGATCCGTTTTTCCAGTCCGTGAAAAAAATAAGACCTGTCCTATTTTTTTCACGGACAACAGTTCACGGACCCATTCAAGTCAATGGGTCCGTGAAAAATCACGGATGCACACAAGATAGTCATCCGTGTCCGTGATCCGTGTCCGTTTTTCCTATCATTTTCAATGCAAACTTAACTTAGTTTTTTTTTTCACTTTTCATGTCCGTGGATCCTCCAAAAATCAAGGAAGGCCCACGGAAGAAAAAACGGTCACAGATCACGGAACAACGGAAATCCATTTTGCGGACCGCAAAAAAAATCGGTCGTGTGCATGAGGCCTAAAACTTACATAAATAAAAAAAAGTATACATATTAGGTATCACCGCGTCCGTAATAACTTGCTCTATAAAAATATCACATGACCTAACCCCTCAGGTGAATACCGTAAAAAAATAAAAATAAAAACGGTGTAAAAAAAGCCATTTTTTGTCACCTTACATCACAAAAAGTGTAATAGCAATCGATCAAAAAGTCACACGCACCCAAATATAGTGCCAATCGAACCGTCATCTCATGCCGCAAAAATCATACCCTACCCAAGATAATCGCCCAAAAACTGAAAAAAAATATGGCTCTCCGACTATGGAAACACTAACGGGCGACATAGATGGCCCTAGGGGGAGGCGCCCGTTGCATATATATTGTTTATGTAGTATAAATATTGTGGATGTATGTGTGTGTCATGTATATATATGAAGGATGTATATTTATGTGTATGTGTAGCGTATTTATGGTGTATTTATTTATGGATGTTTGTGTAGTGTATTTACTGTGTATGTGTATTTATATTTCTCTGCGGAGAACAGTTGTTCCATCTTGCCAGTATATCACAGCGTTTTGTGTCATCAGTCAATGATAGCAATTATTCTACAATAGCGGAGCTTCATTACAGGTAATACAGGGAGTGCAGAATTATTAGGCAAGTTGGATTTTTGAGGATTAATTTTATTATTGAACAACAACCATGTTCTCAATGAACCCAAAAAACTCATTAATATCAAAGCTGAATATTTTTGGAAGTAATTTTTAGTTTGTTTTTAGTTTTAGCTATTTTAGGGGGATATCTGTGTGTGCAGGCCACAGGTCTCCTCTGACCTGCGGTTTGAGTTGTCTCCATCCTAGCGCAGGTGGTTCAATTATATAATCAATTAACAAAAAACAAATATATACCCATTTCAATTATTTATTTTTACCAGTGAAACCAATATAACATCTCAACATTCACAAATATACATTTCTGACATTCAAAAACAAAACAAAAACAAATCAGTGACCAATATAGCCACCTTTCTTTGCAAGGACACTCAAAAGCCTGCCATCCATGGATTCTGTCAGTGTTTTGATCTGTTCACCATCAACATTGCGTGCAGCAGCAACCACAGCCTCCCAGACACTGTTAAGAGAGGTGTACTGTTTTCCCTCCTTGTAAATCTCACATTTGATGATGGACCACAGGTTCTCAATGGGGTTCAGATCAGGTGAACAAGGAGGCCATGTCATTCGATTTTCTTCTTTTATACCCTTTCTTGCCAGCCACGCTGTGGAGTACTTGGACGCGTGTGATGGAGCATTGTCCTGCATGAAAATCATGTTTTTCTTGAAGGATGCAGACTTCTTCCTGTACCACTGCTTGAAGAAGGTGTCTTCCAGAAACTGGCAGTAGGACTGGGAGTTGAGCTTGACTCCATCCTCAACCCAAAAAGGCCCCACAAGCTCATCTTTGATGATACCAGCCCAAACCAGTACTCCACCTCCACCTTGCTGGCATCTGAGTCGGACTGGAGCTCTCTGCCCTTTACCAATCCAGCCACGGGCCCATCCATCTGGCCCATCAAGACTCACTCTCATTTCATCAGTCCATAAAACCTTAGAAAAATCAGTCTTGAGATATTTCTTGGCCCAGTCTTGACGTTTCAGCTTGTGTGTCTTGTTCAGTGGTGGTTGTCTTTCAGCCTTTCTTACCTTGGCCATGTCTCTGAGTATTGCACACCTTGTGCTTTTGGGCACTCCAGTGATGTTGCAGCTCTGAAATATGGCCAAACTGGTGGCAAGTGGCATCTTGGCAGCTGCACGCTTGACTTTTCTCAGTTCATGGGCAGTTATTTTGCGCCTTGGTTTTTCCACACGCTTCTTGCGACCCTGTTGACTATTTTGAATGAAACGCTTGATTGTTCGATGATCACGCTTCAGAAGCTTTGCAATTTTAAGAGTGCTGCATCCCTCTGCAAGATATCTCACTATTTTTGACTTTTCTGAGCCTGTCAAGTCCTTCTTTTGACCCATTTTGCCTAATAATTATGCAATAATTAGGAAGTTGCCTAATAATTATGCACACCTAATATAGGGTGTTGATGTCATTAGACCACACCCCTTCTCATTACAGAGATGCACATCACCTAATATGCTTAATTGGTAGTAGGCTTTCGAGCCTATACAGCTTGGAGTAAGACAACATGCATAAAGAGGATGATGTGGTCAAAATACTCATTTGCCTAATAATTCTGCACGCAGTGTATATGGAAGCAGACACATACAAAAAGCCAATTGTGTCCTCTGACACATTCTCCTAGGCCAATCATTTTGTATTACCTGCAATGAATCACTAAAAATGAGGACTTCTGCTATTGCTGATGGTGCTATGGATTTCTCTTACTTTTACTGGTATTTATATGTGTGTTTAGCGTATGTATGATGTATCTTTATTTATGTATGGTGTCTTTGTATATATATTTTTAGTAACGTTGTGTGTCTACCATTTCCCGTTTAGTAGGGGACCCGTTGTTAAAAATTTGAATCTCTAGATTTACCTCTACTCTTATGCATACACCACATTAAAGGAATCTCCCAGTCAGAAGTGACCACTCATCATCATCGGAGACTGGCACTTTCGTTTGAAACAGTGAAAAAAGCAGGTCTCAGGCAGTGCAATGATGTCATGAAGACTGCCTGTGCTCGGATGCAGGTGGCACGATTATATAATTGAACCACCTGCGGCTAGGATGGAGACAACTCAAGCCGCAGGCCAGAGGAGACCTGTGGCCTGCAACACAGATGGTGGGAGTGCGGTGAGTATATATTTTTTATTTTATTATTACTACTACTGGGGCACTATAATTCTGGAATGCTATGACTACTGGGACACTATAATACTGGGGTGCTATAACTACTGGGGCAGTATAATGATGGGGTGCTATAACTACTGGGGCACTACAATACTTGGATGCTCTAACTACTAGGGCACTACAGTATAATACCAGGATGCTATAACTACTGGTGTGCAATAACTATTGAGGTGCTATAATACTGGGATGTTATAACTATTGGTGCACTATAATACTGAGGTGCTATAACCACTGGGGCACTATAATATGGGGGTGTTATAACTACTTGGACACTATAATAATGGGGAACTACAAGGGGGCATTTTAAAAACTGGAGGCTCTAAAGGGGGACATTATAGCTACAGAGGACATTACATGAGGGGCATTACTGGGGGACATATTATAACTGATGGTGCATAATATTAACTCTGAGGGCACAAAACTAATGGAGGCGCCACAGGGAGCATTATAACTACTGGGGGGGGGGCACTACAGGAGGCAGTGTACCTAATGTAGTGCTATAGGTGGCGTTAGTACTACTGTGGCCATTATAGATGGGCTTTATTACTACTGGGGCACTATGGGGTATTATTACTACAGGGAGCATTGTAGGGCGCATTATTAGTGGGTACAATATAGAGGGCACTACTACTGTTGGGACAGAGAGAAAGGGAGGATGATTGAAAAATTAGAAATCTAAGATGTTTATGTGGCAAACCCTGCAGAGACGAAACGTGGCTGAAAGATGTCATCATGCTGGTCTGCTTCTAATGGAGAAGATGAGGAAATAGAAAGTCATTACTGGATGTAAGGCTGGGTTCACATCACCGTTATGCGTTCCATTATTGTTTTCTGTTATAACATGGTTATAACTAGAGATGAGCAAATTCTGTAAAAATTAGATTCGCCGAATTTTCATGGAAAAATTCGGTTTGAATTATGTTAAAAAAAACTGCTATTTCCTGGCTGCAGAGAGCCTTTATAGTGGTGTAGAACACTGTGCCTTGTAGTAACACGCATAGGGAGTCTGCTTTGGTAGTCAAATAATACTGTGAGTCCGTATGACATGGAGATGACAGGCGTCGTTCTTAGAATCACTGCACACTTCAATTATTTGGGCAGTCACAGGGCCAAAACTGACCAAATAACTCAAGTATGAACTCAGCCTTACAGGTCGATGTTAGAGCAAAGAAGAAGTGCACTCCTTTTACACCGTCGTCAGCTGATTCCACATAGATGTCTACAGAACCTGTTCAATTAAACGCTTATACAAGTAGAACCCCCCCTGATAGAGTGGAGAGGGTGTCAGCAGTTAGTTTGTGTTGAAGTCACTGATTAATTTGCCCTTCCTCTGATCTGTCAGAACAATAACCTACAAAAAACTTATCCTGTCTATGGAGCATACGCCTTCACTCGGTCAGCATTTGCTCAATAATCCATAAGTATTGCTAAAGAAAAATAAAAACAGGAGTGGATCTAAAACAGAAATGACACGTGAATGGAATATTTGCATGTTTTCTGTGTTTTGTACCCACTCCTGCTTTTGGCTACCAAATCATAAGCCAATTCTGATGGGACCATACAGGCCTTACAGCTGCTACACAGACAGGATCCGTTGTGCGTCTAATTTTTCCTTCCTTCTGACAGATCAGAAGAAAGGTCAAATAAGTGATGATGTCAGCCAGGCCGAAAGCCAAAATAGTGGACCAGTCATGAAGTGGGGAGGGTAGGAACAGCATGAAAAGTCCACAAAGTGGAACTATGACATAGTGTTGAGGTGGAAATAGCATGAGGAGACCACAGAGTGGCCTAATGACAGGGTCTGGAGGTGGAAGCAGTATGAAGAGGTCACCGAGTGGCACAATGACAGAATCTGGAGTTGGCAGTAGTATGAGGAGGCCACCAAGTGGCACAATGACAGAGTCTGGAGTTGGAGGTGTGCCAAACTAGGGGGACTGGTGGGTAATGGTATCTATCCCACTCTAGCCTGTTCTTGGATAAACCCTTTTTAGCGCCAATAGTGGTGGGTCAGTGTCAAGCTACTCAGGTATATATAGTGGGTCTTATATCAACATAACATTTGTAAAAGAGTATAATAAAAGATGTGTCGATATATATAAAAATAATGATAATATATAGGATAAAAAAAAAAATATATATATATATATAAAAGATTTTTATAAAAGATTATACACACAGATAGGAACACTACATAACGTCTCAGGTGCCTAATAGACAGTATTTTGCAGTGTCACACACAATATAGTGTGGTGTAGTAGGGCGAATTGGTTATATCAAATAGGTAAAGTCTGTTTAAAATCTGTTTAAAAGGATACGAGTACATATAATAAAATACTGTAGTATCGTAGGTTCATTTACTCACTTCACGAGAGGGGCGGTTTACCAGGATAAGCATAATACACCTGTAAACCAAACACCCCCCCAGCCTGGATCGCTTCTAGAATTTTAACGGATGAAGGCAGCCAATCACACGGGTGCTTCTCTTCAAAGGTCTTTATTGCAATACATGTAAAAATCCAACTCAGCGCGTTTCGGGACAGGCACGTCCCTTCATCAGGAGCAATATTATCTCTGTCTGTGGTCACAGGTATTTATGCTCTAGGTTTATTGTTAAAATGGCACCTAATTGGCAAAAAGTCACCAAAAAACGGAAAAAGGGCGCCAAAACACTGTCAGGGGACCACCCACAAGTAGAAAAAACCGTCTGGAGCCGATCTGTACGGCCGGCCGGAAGGGGAAGTGTCCGGCTACACTATTGCGCATGACCGGAAGTCGATGTGTTCCAGGCTGGAACGCATCGCCGCGTCCGGCCTTGTTATTTTATTTGCTCTTCTTCCGGAGTTATTTTCTGTGGGCGGTGCGCATGTCCGGAAGTTGGGCATAGCGTTCCAAGCTGGAACGCATGCGGGGCTTCTGGTCTCTGCGATCTAGAATGTCAGTTCTTCTCATGTTTATACTTGTGTTAGTTTCAGTAAGGGGGCACCAAAAATCATCATAATTGGGTTGATTTCTTCTTTTTTGGGGACATATATAATCGACATTGCATATGATGGGGTATATATCTGTGGGGCATATAAACTCGATATTTAGTCTACCTGACATCTAATAAAAATCATCATTACAATTAGGTTAAATTCTTCTTTTCTGGGGGCATGCAAAATCGGCCATGCATATAATAGGCCATATATATGGGACATATAAAATCTATATTTGTTCTACCTAACGTCATGTGGGTATCTGGATATTGGTGTATATGGCTATTGGCTGACGGATATCAGTAGGAGGAGGGGGGGGGATTATATGTGCATCCACATCATGATATGTGTGATTAGGGTATTTGGATGTGTTTTTGTATATTCTAGTAAGGTGTATCTGGTTAATGTATTTGTAGGATGTTTTAGGGATGGGACATTTGGGAGAAATAGAGATAACAGCAAAAATAACAAAAAATAATAATAAATAATGAAAAAAATGGAAAAAATGGAAAAAAATATTAATAATGAAAAATATAAAAATAAAATAATAATTAAATAAATAAATAAATAAATATAAATAAAAATAAAAATAAATAGAAACTAAACGAGATCTAGAATCGGAGGTGATGGTGGGGTTGTTTTCTTTGGGATAAAATCCATAGAGGCATATATATGGAATCGAGTTTATGGGTAAAAGACATATCTATTTAAAAAATTATTTAAAATATTATTAAAAATATAATTAATGATTAAATAAATAAATAAATAATGTGGGATTAGTTCACCCTATTTGTGTTGCTGTTTCTTAGTTTTTTTGTGTTTTTTCATATATATATATATATATATATATATATATATATATATATATATACACACTCACCTAAAGAATTATTAGGAACACCATACTAATACGGTGTTGGACCCCCTTTTGCCTTCAGAACTGCCTTAATTCTACGTGGCATTGATTCAACAAGGTGCTGATAGCATTCTTTAGAAATGTTGGCCCATATTGATAGGATAGCATCTTGCAGTTGATGGAGATTTGAAGGATGCACATCCAGGGCACGAAGCTCCCGTTCCACCACATCCCAAAGATGCTCTATTGGGTTGAGATCTGGTGACTGTGGGGGCCATTTTAGTACAGTGAACTCATTGTCATGTTCAAGAAACCAATTTAAAATGATTCGAGCTTTGTGACATGGTGCATTATCCTGCTGGAAGTAGCCATCAGAGGATGGGTACATGGTGGTCATGAAGGGATGGACATGGTCAGAAACAATGATCAGGTAGCCCGTGGCATTTAAACGATGCCCAATTGGCACTAAGGGGCCTAAAGTGTGCCCAGAAAACCTCCCCCACACCATTACACCACCACCACCAGCCTGCACAGTGGTAACAAGGCATGATGGATACATGTTCTCATTCTGTTTACGTCAAATTCGGACTCTACCATTTGAATGTCTCAACAGAAATCGAGACTCATCAGACCAGGCAACATTTTTCCAGTCTTCAACAGTGCAAGTTTGGTGAGCTTGTGCAAATTGTAGCCTCTTTTTCCTATTTGTAGTGGAGATGAGTGGTACCCGGTGAGGTCTTCTGCTGTTGTAGCCCATCCGCCTCAAGGTTGTCCGTGTTGTGGCTTCACAAATTCTTTGCTGCATACCTCGGTTGTAACGAGTGGTTATTTCAGTCAACGTTGCTCTTCTATCAGCTTGAATCAGTCGGCCCATTTTCCTCTGACCTCTAGCATCCACAAGGCATTTTTGCCCACAGGACTGCCGCATACTGGATGTTTTTCCTTTTTCACACCATTCTTTGTAAACCCTAGAAATGGTTGTGCGTGAAATTCCCAGTAACTGAGCAGATTATGAAATACTCAGACCGGCTCAGACCGGCCCGTTTGGCACCAACAACCATGCCACGCTCAAAATTGCTTAAATCACCTTTCTTTCCCATTCTGACATTCAGTTTGGAGTTCAGGAGATTGTCTTGACCAGGACCACACCCCTAAATGCATTGAAGCAACTTCCATGTAATTGGTTGACTAGATAATTGCATTAATGAGAAATAGAACAGGTGTTCCTAATAATTCTTTAGGTGAGTGCATATATATACACTGCTCAAAAAAATAAAGGGAACACAAAAATAATACATCCTAGATCTGAGTTAATTAAATATTCTTCTGAAATACTTTGTTCTTTACATAGTTGAATGTGCTGACAATAAAATCACACAAAAATTAAAAAATAGTATCAAATTTTTCAACCCATGGAGTTCTGGATTTGGAGTCACACTCAAAATTAAATTGGAAAAACACACTACAGGCTGATCCAACTTTGATGTAATGTCCTTAAAACAAGTCAAAATGAGGCTCAGTAGTGTGTGTGGCCTCCACGTGCCTGTATGACCTCCCTACAACGCCTGTGCATGCTCCTGATGAGGTGGCGGACGGTCTCCTGAGGGATCTCCTCCCAGACCTGGACTGAAGCATCTGCCAACTCCTGGACAGTCTGTGGTGCAACGTGACGTTGGTGGATAGAGCGAGACAGATGTGCTCAATTGGATTCAGGTCTGGGGAACGGGCGGGCCAGTCCATAGCATCAATGCCTTCGTCTTGCAGGAACTGCTGACACACTCCAGCCACATGAGGTCTAGCATTGTCTTGCATTAGGAGGAACCCAGGGCCAACCGCACCAGCATATGGTCTCACAAGGGGTCTGAAGATCTCATCTCCGTACCTAAGGGCAGTCAGGCTACCTCTGGCAAGCACATGGAGGGCTGTGCGGCCCTCCAAAGAAATGCCACCCCACACCATTACTGACCCAATGCCAAACCGGTCATGCTGGAGGATGTTGCAGGCAGCAGAACGTTCTCCACGGCGTCTCAAGACTCTGTCACGTCTGTCACATGTGCTCAGTGTGAACCTGCTTTCATCTGTGAAGAGCACAGGGCGCCAGTGGCGAATTTGCCAATCTTGGTGTTCTCTGGCAAATGACAAACATCCTGCACGGTGTTGGGCAGTAAGCACAACCCCCACCTGTGGATGTTGGGCCCTCATATCATCCTCATGGAGTCTGTTTCTGACTGTTTGAGCAGACACATGCACATTTGTGGCCTGCTGGAGGTCATTTTGCAGGGCTCTGGCAGTGCTCCTCCTGTTCCTCCTTGCACAAAGGCGGAGGTAGCGGTCCTGCTGCTGGGTTGTTGCCCTCCTACGGCCTCCTCCACGTCTCCTGATGTACTGGCCTGTCTCCTGGTAGCGTCTCCATGCTCTGGACACTACGCTGACAGACACAGCAAACCTTCTTGCCACAGCTCACATTGATGTGCCATCCTTGATAAGCTGCACTACCTGAGCCACTTGTGTGGGTTGTAGACTCCGTCTCATGCTACCACTAGAGTGAAAGCACTGCCAGCATTCAAAAGTGACCAAAACATCAGCCCGGAAGCATAGGAACTGAGAAGTGGTCTGTGGTCACCACCTGCAGAACCACTCCTTTATTGGGGGTGTCTTGCTAATTGCCTATAATTTCCACCTGTTGTCTATCCCATTTGCGCAACAGCATGTGAAATTGATTGTCACTCAGTGTTGCTTCCTACAGTTTGATTTCACAGAAGTGTGATTGACTTGGAGTTACATTGTGTTGTTTAAGTGTTCCCTTTATTTTTTTGAGCAGTGTGTATATATATATATATATATATATATATATATATATATATATATATACACATTCTTACTCCACATAATCTGCTTTCCTCACTGTTTTTCAGTTATGTTATACTGCTCAACTTTTTTATGTTATTATTTTTCTACTCTTTTGGGGGTGGTTTATTGGATGTTTCGGTCTAAATGCGTCCAGCGGTTTGGATGGGACATGTATGTTAGTTTGGCAATATGGGGCTGGGGAGGGGGGGGGAGGGAGGGAAAGGGTGGGGGGAGAGATCGAGGGGAGAAGAGGTTCTTTTTGGGCTCCGGAGGGAATGGGGGGGGGGAGGAGAATAATGGGGGTCTTTTTGGGTATTGGATGTAACTTTAGCGATAATTGATAATTAGTAGTTGGCGTGTTCTAGTGTTTCATTAAGGCCAAATGGAGTGAGGGTGTTGAGTTTGAAAATCCAGAACATTTCCTTCCTACAGAGTTGTTGGTAGGAAGGGGTTTGCTCTAGGGGGATGACTTTTAGATCGAGGGGGTTGCCTTCATGAGCTAGTGCGAAATGGCGCGATACGCTGTGTGTTGGGATTTTTCTTTTTATGTTTGATCTATGTTCGTTCATCCGCTCTCTCAGTGTTTGTGTTGTTCGGCCTACATAGTAGATGTTACAGGGACATTGCAGTAGGTAGATGACGTTTCTGCTTGCACATGACATTTGTTGTAGGAATGAAATTTTGCCTATGGGATGTGGGATGTCCATCTCTCTACCTGCTGTTTTTATCATTTGGCAGCATTTAAATTTTTTCGTGCCGCATTTTGAAGATCCCTTGAATTCTGGTGTTTGTTAATTTTTGTCTGTTCCGTTGTTTTGGGGTGTGTTTGTTTGGGCATGATGGGGCTAGAATGTTTTTTAGGGTTTTGGCTCTTCAGAAGGTGAGTCTTGGTGTTTTTGGTGTTTCTTTACCTAGTATGTGGTCTTTGAGTAGTACGGACCAGTGTTTAGTTAGAATATGTCTGATTGTTTGGTGATTTTTTTTGTATCTTGTGATTAACCCTGGTCTGAAGGGGGTTTCTTTTGTTGATTTTGGTCTGGGTTGGAGGCTTTCTTTCTGATCTATTTGATAAATTTTCTTTTTCGAATTTTTGATGAGTTGTGGGGGGTAGCTCTTTTCTAGGAATCTTTGGCTTAGGGTCTCTATTTGTGTTTTCATGGTGTCTGTATTTGTGCAGTTGCGTCTTATTAGTTTTATCTGGCTAAAGGGTATGTTGGTTTTCTATTTGTGGTAGTGACAGCTGTTGAAGTCTAAGAAGCTATTGGCATCTACGTTTTTGAAATGTGTGCTGGTAGAGATAATGTTGTCTTTACTGTTGAGGTGGAGGTCTAGGAAGACTGCGTTTGTTGGGTCTGATTCTAGTGTAAGATTAATGTTCCAATCATTTTGGTTGAGAGTCTGTACGAATGTTTTGAGATCTTCGTTATTTCCTTGCCAGATGAAGATGATATCATCGATATATCTTTTGTAGAATTTAATGTTGGGGTGCTTTAGTAGACCATGTTGGTCCTCAAAAGCCCCCATGAAAAGGTTCGCATAGGAGGGTGCAAATTTGGTGCCCATTGCTGTTCCTTTAGTTTGGATGTAGAATTTTTCTTTGTATGTAAAATAATTGAGGTCTAGGATGAATTCTATGGATCTCAAAATGAATTCTTTTTGGACTAATGTCATGATGGTGTCGTTGTCCAGTTATGTATTTGTGGCTTTGAGGCCTAGTGAATGTATGATGTTGCTGTATAGTGATGTTACATCTAGCGTGGCCCAGATGTAATCATCTTGCCACGTGACTTCATCCAGGCTCTGGATGAAGTGTGCCGAGTCTTTAAGGTGGTATAGGAGCATGATAACGTATCTCTGGAGGATGCCGTCAATGTATTCTGAAAGGTTAGAGGTAAGGGAATCTATGCCTGAGATAATTGGTCTACCGGGGGGGTCGGATAGGGATTTATGTATTTTGGGGAGGTAGTAGAATCGGGCAATGGCTGGATGGGATACTTTGAGGTATTTCTGTTCCTTTTTATCTAGGATTCCTTGTGATGTTCCATGTTCTATTAGGTCGTGAAGTTGGGTTTTGTAGTTTTTGGTGGGATCTTCAGTGATGGGTCTATAGTAATTGGTGTCTGATAGTATTCTCTGGGCCTCTTTTTCGTACTGGTCCGTGTTAAGGACAACTATTTCTCCTCCTTTATCGGCGCTTTTAATAACTATGTTGGGGTTGTCTTTTAGGCTTTTTAGGGCTTTTTTTCTGGTTATTATTGAGGTTATCTGGTTTGTTTGGTTTCGGCTTGGATATGTCTGGTCCTGTTAGATCATTGCCTTTTTTTTTTGGGGGGGGGGGCTTTGGTTGGTGAGAATGCACTTTTGAGATCATCTAGAACCATGTTGTAGTAGCTTTCTAGGTGTGGGACTCTGCTTTCCAGGGGATAGTAGGAGGATTTGTTTTTTAGTGGATGTTTTATGGTGATAGTGGGTTCTAGGGTCTGTGTCCCGTTGTGTGTTGTATTTAATGCTGATGAGGTGGAGGCTATTGCATCGTTTGTACTATCAGTATTGGGACTTTTGTTTGTATTTGTTGCATAATTTTTGATACAGATATGGCGCTGGAGGGTTAGTCTTCTAATGAATTGATTGAGATCTACGAATAGCTCGAAAAGGTCTGGTTTGTTGGTAGGGCAGAAAGATAGGCCTTTGCTTAGTAGTTCTATTTATGTTTCGTTTAGGCTATATCCGGAGAGATTAAAGATACCTTTTTCTTTTAGTGTGTCAGAAACTGATTTTATCATGACTGGGTTTTTGGTTTGTGTTTTTTGTTTGTTGGTAGATTGTTTCCTGCCAACCTCTACATCCTCTGTAGCGGGGTTTGGTCTTTTTTTGGGGTTCGGGGTAGGGCTGTAAAAGTTGGTGATTTTTAGTGGTTCCTGTAGTTTGGATTGAGTGGGGTGTGAAGGGCCTGGTGTGGAAATGAGTGTGTTTAGGATTTGTGTGCTTGATAGGTATAAGCGGGGTGGTGGTATTGTGAGTGAAGGAGAGCCCCCCATTGGTCCTGTCTTGTTGAGCATGGATAGTTGCTCTAGGAGAGGACTTTCTGTTAGAGTGGGGGGTAAGTCTAAAAAATGTTTGTCCGGGCTTGGGTAGGACGAGCTAACTGAATGGGTGGTATTATTAAGTGGGGATAGTGGGTGTAGTGAGTCATCATCTATATCTGTTTGTGGTTCTGCTGCGCCAAGAGTCTGGAGTTGGCAGCATTATAAGGAGGCCGCCGAGTGGCACAATGACAGACTGGAGGTAGCAGCAGCATCAGGAAAGGCACAGAGTGGCACAATGACAGAGTCTGGAGGTGGCGGCAGCAGCATCAGGAGAAGGCCACCGAGTGGCACAATGACAGTCTGTAGGTGGCGGCAGCAGCAGCATCAGGAGAAGGCCACTGAGTGGTACAATGGCAGAGTCTGGAGGTGGCAGCAGCACCAGCATCAGGAGAAGGCCACCGAGTGGCACAATGACACAGTCTGGAGGTGACAGCTGTATGATGAGGTCACTGAGTGGCACATTGACAGAGTCTGAAGGTGGCAGTAGCAGCAGCATCAAGAGAAGGCCACTGAGTGACACAATGACAGTGTCTGGAGGTGGAGGCAGCATCAGGAAGCCACAGAGTGGCACAATGACAGAGTCTGGAGGTAGCGGCAGCATGAGGAGACCACAGAGTGGCCCAATGACAGAGTGTGGAGGTGGCAGCAGCATGAGGAGGCCACAGAGTGGCACAACAATGAGAGATTGTGGAGGTGGCAGCAGAATGAGCGTGCCACAGTGTGGCACGACGATGAGAGATTGTGGAGGTGGCAGCAGCATGACGAGGCCACAGAGTAGCACAACGACGAGAGATTGTGGAGGTAGCAGCATGAGGAGGCCATAGAGTGGCACAACGACAAAGTGTGGAGGTGGCAGCAGCATGAGGAGGCGACTTCGGCTCTGCACAATTTAATAATACACATTCTCTGGCACAAAAGGCTTGGCAAATTGATCGTCCAGGAATTTCCATCGAAGTTTGGGATAATATATTGGTAAATTTAAATTTAGTTTCTTATAATTTTAATCAAGTTTTGGTTCCATTTAATATGAAATATTTAATAAATTTTATTAAAAAAATTAAGTGTTGCCTAAGACAGGAGAGAATCGACCAGTCTTCTGGTTATTCAACGACGTGGTTGCAATGGAGAAAGCATTCCAAAAAACAATATTTGTCCACCTGGAGACGAATCCTGTCAAGATTGATCCAAGTGCGGTATCGGCTGCTCATCGAGCTAGATACTTCTTGGGGAACCTGCCTGGCATGAACAGGCCTCTAGTAACTACAGACAATGAGAAGACAAAGCTTCAAGATTTCTTGGAGCCCAGAAGAGTCGCGAAGTTTATCAAGATTTAAACCATAACTACTTCTCTTTGTCAGGGAAAACATCATGAGTTCCCAGTCATCATGGAAAAAGCTTACAATCAGCGTTGAAAAATATATGGTATCAGAGGTGTGTGAGGACGCCATCACGATAGGACGGGTACGCCATCCAGGGAAGATTGTATATGTGGGCGACATACAGAATATAACCAGGAAACAGATTGAAGAATGGGGACAATTTGATCTGATAATTGGCGGCAGTTCTTGTAGTGAATTTTCTGTGGTTAACTGGCACCAAAAAGGCCTTTATGGGGGCAGTGGACAACAGTTTTTTGACTTTCCATGATTACTCAATAAAGTGTTGTCTAAGACAGGAGAGAATCGGCCAGTCTTCTGGTTATTGGAGAACGTGGTTGTGATGGAGAAAGCATTCCAAAAAACGATTTCTCTCCACCTAGAGACGAATCCTGTCAAGATTGATGCAAGTGCGGTATCGGCTGCTCATCAAGCAAGATACTTCTGGGGGAACCTGCCTGGCATAAACAGGCCTCTAGTAGCTACAGACAATGAGATGACAAAGCTTCAAGATTGCTTGGAGCCTGGAAGAGAAGCAAAGTTTATCAAGATTCAAACCATAACTACCAGCCCCTGGTCTCTTCGTCAGGGAAAACATCATGAGTTCCCAGTCATTATGGATGGGAACGAGGACATCCTGTGGTGCATGAAGATGGAGAGGGTCTTCGTATTCCCCTCGCACTATACAGACATCTCAGAAATGAACCGCTGCTCCCGACAGAAGCTCCTGGGAAGGACATGGAGCGTCCCGGTCATCCGGCATCTATTAGCCCCGTTGAAGGATTATTTTGAAAGTGTGTAGAACCCACACGGGGCCCCCACGCTGTAGATTGAATCATGGAAACACCGGATTTTATAATATTACATTATTGTATAAAAAAAATAATAATTAAGCCCCTTCGTCACCCGGCTCCCAAGTACGATCAGCTACATCATCATCATCGAGTACTGTCTGCATGTCACTGACCACCTCCTCAACCGTCTCTGGGTCAGGAGCCTGACCACTCGCAACACTAGCTCCCACACCACTCTCCTCATGACTACTTGCCCACCAAGTGGAGGAAAGGACAGAGGCAGATTGAGGACAGGTGAGCGCACAGGGCCTGCTGTCGGGCCATGACAACTAAGGGTTGTGTCTGACAAACCCACTGACTGTTGACTGGGGGTGTCTGATGTCACTTGGGATCAAGTGGATGACCAAGTTAACCAATCAAAAAATGCTGGGTTGCTGGTCAAGACACGACCGCTAGATGACTTGGGGAGCTCAGGCCTCTCGATGTGACTCCTGCTGCCACGCCTTCTTACTCTGCTGCGACCTCTGCCTGCTCCAGAAACATTTATGCCTCTGCCACTCCTCTGTGCATGGCCTGGCACTTCTCAGTCTGACATAATTTTAGCTGAACTAAATAAACTAAAAGAAAATTAGTTTTCTCTTTGTACTGAAATAGGCCACTTAACGCTTTCACCACAAATAACTGCGACAGTGAAATGCGTATATATTTTTCTTTTTGTACTGAAATACGCCACTAAACGCTTTCAACACATATAACTGCAAAAGTGAACTGAGAATATATTTATAATTTTGTACTGAAATAGGCCACTAAACCCTTTCAACACATATAACTGCAACAGTGAAGTGTGTATATATTTTTCTTTCTGTACTGAAATAGGCCACTAATCGATTTCACCACAAATAACTGCAACAGTGAAATGAATATATATTTTTCTTTTTGTACTGAAATAGGCCACTAAACACTTTCAACACATATAACTGCAGAAGTGAACTGAGAATATGTTTTTGTACTAAAAAAGGCCACTTAACGCTTTCACCACAAATAACTGCAACAGTGAAATGCGTATATATTTTTCTTTTTGTACTGAAATTGCCCACTAAATGCTTTAAACAAATATAACTGCAGAAGTGAACTGAGAATATATTTATATTTTTGTACTGAAATAGGCCATTAAATGCTTTCAACACATATAACTGCAGAGGTGAACGGAGAATATATTTTTGTACTGAAATAGGCCACTAAACGCATTCACCACAAATAACTGCAACAGTGAAGTGCGTATATATTTTTCTTTCTGTATTTAAATAGGCCACTAAAAGCTTTCAACACATATAACAGCAGAAGTGAACTGAGAATATATTTTTCTTTTTGTACTGAAATAGGCCACTAAACTCTTTCACCACAAATAACTGCAACAGTGAAGTGCGTATATATTTTTCTTTTTGTACTGAAATAGGCCACTAAATGCTTTCACCACAAATAACTGCAACAGTGAAGTGCGCATATACTTTTCTTTCTGTACTGAAATAGACCACTAAACGCTTTCACCACAAATAACTGTAACAGTAAAATGCGTATATATTTTTCTTTTTGTACTGAAATAGGCCACTAAATGCTTTCATCACATAACAGCAGAAGTGAACTGAGAATATATTTTTCTTTTTGTACTGAAATAGGCCACTAAACACTTTCAACACATACAGTCCTGATCAAAAGTTTAAGACCACTTGAAAAATGGATGTGTTGGATCTTAACAAGGTTCCAAGTAGAGCTTCAACATGCAACAGTAAGAAATGAGAGTGAGACAAAACATTTTTTGAGCATTCAATTAATTGAAAATAACGATTAAACTGAAACAGGCTGTTTTTCAGCTGATCCAAATTTTAGGACCACATGCCTTTAAAAGGCCAAATCTGTGCAAATATGTGGATTCATTGTCATTTTCTGTCAGGTAGTCACTCGTTGTGATGGCAAAGGCAAAAAAACTTTCCCTTTTTGAATGTGGTCGGGTTGTTGAACTGCATAAGCAGGGTCTCTCACAGCGCGCCATCGCTGCTGAGGTGGGACGCAGTAAGACAGTCATTTGGAATTTCTTAAATGATCCTGAGGGTTATGGAACAAAAAAGTCAAGTGGAAGACCCAAATAAATTTCATCAGCACTGAGCCAGAGGATACAATTGGCTGTCCGTCAAGACACTGGACGATCCTTGACCCAAATTAAGGTCCTTACTGGTGCTAACTGCAGCCCCATAACCATCAGATGGCATCTGAGACTGAAGGGCTTCAAAAACAAAAAACGTCTTCAAAGACCTCGTCTCCTTGAACGCCACAAAACTGCTCATTTGGACTTTGCAAGAGAGCACCAAACATGGGACATTCAAAAGTGGAAGAAAGTTTTATTCTCTGATGAGAATTTTTTTTACCTTGATGGTCCTGATGGTTTCCAACGTTACTGGCATGACAAGCAGATCCCATCTTAGATGTTTTCTACACGCCACAGTGGAGGGGGCGCCATAATGGTCTGGGGTGCTTTTTCCTTCAGTGGAACAATGGAGCTTCAGGAAGTGCAGGGGCGTCAAACGGCCGCTGGCTATTTCCAAATGTTGCAGAGAGCATTCCTCATGACTGAGGGCCCTCGTCTGTGTGGTAACGACTGGGTTTTTCAACAGGACAACGCTACAGTACACAATGCCCGCAGGACAAGGGACTTCTTCCAGGAGAATAACATCACTGTTTTGGCCCATCCTGCGTGTTCCCCTGATCTAAATCCAATTAAGAACCTTTGGGGATGGATGGCAAGGGAAGTTTACAAAAATGGACAACAGTTCCAGACAGTAGATGGCCTTCGTGCGGCTGTCTTCACCACTTGGAGAAATGTTCCCACTCACCTCATGGAAATGCTTGCATCAAGCATGCCGAAACAAATTTTTGAAGTGATAAACAATAACGGCGGAGATACTCATTACTGAGTTCATGTTTGGAAGTTGGATTTCTGTTTTGGGGTGGTTTCGTTTTTTTTTGGAGGTGTGGTCCTAAACTTTTGATCAGCTGAAAAACAGCCTGTCTCAGTTTATTCGTTGTTTTCATTAAATTGAATGCTCAAAAAATGTTTTGTCTCACTCCCATTTCTTCTTGTTGCATGTTGAAGCTCTACTTGGAACCTTGTTAAGATCCAGCCATGCTAAATATGATTTTTTGCCATTTTTCAAGTGGTCTTAAACTTTTGATCAGGACTGTATAATTGCAGAAGTGAACTGAGAATATATTTTTATTTTTGTACTGAAATAGGCCACTAAACTGCAACAGTGAAGTGCGTATATACTTTTCATTTTGTACTGAAATAGGCCACTATACGCTTTAAACAAATATAACAGCAGAAGTGAACTGAGGATATATTTATATTTTTGTATGGAAATAGGCCATTAAATGCTTTCAACACATATAACTACAGAGGTGAACTGAGAATATATTTTTGTACTTAAATAGGCCACTAAACGCTTTTGCCACAAATAACTGCAACAGTGAAGTGTGTATATATTTTTCTTTTTGTACTGAAATAGGCTACTAAACGATTTCACCACAAATAACTGCAACAGTGAAGTGCGTATATATTTTTCTTTCTGTATTTAAATAGGCCACTAAATGCTTTCAACACATATAACAGCAGAAGTGAACTGAGAATATATTTTTCTTTTTGTACTGAAATAGGCCACTAAACACTTTCAACACATATAATTGCAGAAGTGAACTGAGAATATATTTTTATTTTTGTACTGAAATAGGACACTAAACTCTTTCAACACAAATAACTGCAACAGTGAAGTGCGTATATACTTTTCTTTCTGGTGAAAACACGAAGGTAAAAAATGACTTGCTTGCCCTGTTGGATTTTTTTTATTTTGTGGGACATTGGATTTTTTGGAAGCTGGACATCCAGTCTTATTTTTATATTATACTTTTCTTTCTGTACTGAAATAGGCCACTATACGCTTTAAACAAATATAACTGCAGAAGTGAACTGAGAATATATTTATATTTTTGTATGGAAATAGGCCACTAAATGCTTTTAACACATATAACTAGGGATGAGCGAACCCGAACTGTATAGTTCGGGTTCGTACCGAATTTTGGGGTGTCCGTGACACGGACCTGAACCCGAACATTTTCGTAAAAGTCCGGGTTCGGGTTCGGTGTTCGGCGCATTCTTGGCGCTTTTTGAAAGGCTGCAAAGCAGCCAATCAACAAGCGTCGTACTACTTGGCCCAAGAGGCCATCACAGCCATGCCTACTATTGGCATGGCTGTGATTGGCCAGTGCACCATGTGACCCAGCCTCTATTTAAGCTTGGGTCACGTAGTGCCGCACGTCACTCTGCTATGATCAGTATAGGGAGAGGTTGCAGCTGCGACGTTAGGGCGAGATTAGGCAGATTAACTCCTCCAAAAGACTTCATTCTGTGATCGATCTGCAGCTGTGGATCATTGAAGTGCTATTATTGACTTGCTCACTTTTTGGAGGCTGCCCAGAGCGTTTTTAGATCACTTTTTTTTTGGGGTGATCGGCGGCCATTTTGTGACTTGTGGTGCGCCAGCACGAGCTATCACCAAGTGTATTTAACCATCGATAGTGTGGTTATTTTGTGCTATATCCTACATCAGCTGCAGGCTGAGCCTGTGTCACCGAAGTGCATTTAACCATCAACAGTCTGGTTATTTTTTGGCCATATACTACATCAGCTGCAGGCTGAGCCTGTGTCACCCAAGTGCATTTAACAATCAACAGTCTGATTATTTTTTGGCCATATACTACATCAGCTGCAGGCTGAGCCTGTGTCACCCAAGTGCATTTAACCATCAACAGTGTGGTTATTTTTTGGCCATATATTACATCAGGGGCAAGTTGAGCCTGTCACCCAGCGCCTAAAAAATAGACCTGACATTTCTATTCAACCAAATCTGCACAGTTTTAGCTGGTCAAGTTATTTGTAGTGACCGTAAAAGCAGACTTTTTGTTCTGGGTTGAAAAAGCATTCCCAAATTTGCCATTCTCAAAATAACTAGTTTGTGGTATTTGAGGCCTACTTGAAATCTATCCCAAAAAGAAAATCTTACATTGAAGGTATTGATAGTGTCATTCAGAAAAACCTAAGACACACGCTAGCGTGCTGATAGAAGTGTCATTCTGTGATTAAACCTATAACTGTCACACAGCGCAAAAAAAAAACAGGTCTCACATCTCTATTCAACCAAATCTGCACAGTTTTAGCTGGTCAAGTTATTTGTAGTGACCGTAAAAGCAGACTTTTTGTTCTGCTTTTCCCAAATTTGCCATTCTCAAAATTGTGGTGAACGGGAACAATGAGGAAAACATCTAATAAGGGACGCGGACGTGGACATGGTCGTGGTGGTGTTAGTGGACCCTCTGGTGCTGGGAGAGGACGTGGCCGTTCTGCCACAGCCACACGTCCTAGTGAACCAACTACCTCAGGTCCCAGTAGCCAGCAGAATTTACAGCGATATTTGGTGGGGCCCAATGCCGTTCTAAGGATGGTAAGGCCTGAGCAGGTACAGGCATTAGTCAATTGGGTGGCCGACAGTGGATCCAGCACGTTCACATTATCTCCCACCCAGTCTTCTGCAGAAAGCGCACAGATGGCGCATGAAAACAAAGCCCATCGGTCTGTCACATCACCCCCATGCATATCAGGGAAACTGTCTGAGCCTCAAGCTATGCAGCAGTCTCTTATGCTGTTTAAAGACTCTGCTGCCAGGGTTTCCCAAGGGCATCCACCTAGCCCTTCCCCAGGGGTGGAAGAGATAGAATGCACTAACGCACAACCACTTATTTTTCCTGATGATGAGGACATGGGAATACCACCTCAGCACGTCTCTGATGATGACGAAACACAGGTGCCAACTGCTGCGTCTTTCTGCAGTGTGCAGACTGAACAGGAGGTCAGGGATCAAGACTGGGTGGAAGACGATGCAGGGGACGATGAGGTCCTAGACCCCACATGGAATGAAGGTCGTGCCACTGACTTTCACAGTTCGGAGGAAGAGGCAGTGGTGAGACCGAGCCAACAGCGTAGCAAAAGAGGGAGCAGTGGGCAAAATCAGAACACCCGCCGCCAAGAGACTCCGCCTGCTACTGACCGCCGCCATCTGGGACCGAGCACCCCAAAGGCAGCTTCAAGGAGTTCCCTGGCATGGCACTTCTTCAAACAATGTGCTGACGACAAGACCCGAGTGGTTTGCACGCTGTGCCATCAGAGCCTGAAGCGAGGCATTAACGTTCTGAACCTTAGCACAACCTGCATGACCAGGCACCTGCATGCAAAGCATGAACTGCAGTGGAGTAAACACCTTAAAAACAAGGAAGTCATTGAGGCTCCCCCTGCTACCTCTTCTGCTGCTGCCGCCTCGGCCTCTTCTGCTGCTGCCGCCGCCTCGGCCTCTTCCTCCGCCTCTGGAGGAACGTTGGCACCTGCCGCCCAGCAAACATGGGATGTACCACCAACACCACCACCTGCGTCACCAAGCATCTCAACCATGTCACACGGCAGCGTTCAGTTATCCATCTCACAAACATTTGAGAGAAAGCGTAAATTCTCACCTAGCCACCCTCGATCCCTGGCCCTGAATGCCAGCATTTCTAAACTACTGGCCTATGAAATGCTGTCATTTAGGCTGGTGGACACACACAGCTTCAAACAGCTCATGCCACTTGCTGTCCCACAGTATGTTGTTCCCAGCCGCCACTACTTCTCCAAGAGAGCCGTGCCTTCCCTGCACAAACAAGTGTCCGATAAAATCAAGTGTGCACTGCGCAACGCCATCTGTGGCAAGGTCCACCTAACCACAGATACGTGGACCAGTAAGCACAGCCAGGGACGCTATATCTCCCTAACTGCACACTGGGTAAATGTAGTGGCGGCTGGGCCCCAGGCGGAGAGCTATTTGGCGCACGTCCTTCCGCTGCCAAGGATCACAGGGCAACATTCTTTGCCTCCTGTCTCCTCCTCCTCCTACTCAGCTTCCTCCTCCTCTTTTTCCACCTGCTCATCCAGTCAGCCACACACCTTCACCACCAACTTCAGCACAGCACGGGGTAAACGTCAGCAGGCCATTCTGAAACTCATATGTTTGGGGGACAGGCCCCACACCGCACAGGAGTTGTGGCGGGGTATAGGACAACAGACCGACGAGTGGTTGCTGCCGGTGAGCCTCAAGCCCGGCCTGGTGGTGTGCGATAATGGGCGAAATCTCGTTGCAGCTCTGGGACTAGCCGGTTTGACGCACATCCCTTGCCTGGCGCATGTGCTGAATTTGGTGGTGCAGAAGTTCATTCGCAACTACCCCGACATGTCAGAGCTGCTGCATAAAGTGCGGGCCGTCTGTTCGCGCTTCCGGCGTTCACACCCTGCCGCTGCTCGCCTGTCTGCGCTACAGCGTAACTTCGGCCTTCCCGCTCACCGCCTCATATGCGACGTGCTCACCAGGTGGAACTCCACCTTGCATATGCTGGACAGACTGTGCGAGCAGCAGCAGGCCATAGTGGAGTTTCAGCTGCAGCACGCACGGGTCAGTCGCACTGCGGATCAGACCCACTTCACCACCAATGACTGGGCCTCCATGCGAGACCTGTGTGCCCTGTTGCGCTGTTTCGAGTACTCCACCAACATGGCCAGTGGCGATGACGCCGTTATCAGCGTTACAATACCACTTCTATGTCTCCTTGAGAAAACACTTAGGGCGATGATTGAAGAGGAGGTGGCCCAGGAGGAAGAGGAGGAAGAGGGGTCATTTTTAGCACTTTCAGGCCAGTCTCTTCGAAGTGACTCAGAGGGAGGTTTTTTGCAACACCAGAGGCCAGGTACAAATGTGGCCAGACAGGGCCCACTACTGGAGGACGAGGAGGACGAGGATGAGGAGGAGGTGGAGGAGGATGAGGATGAAGCATGTTCACAGCGGGGTGGCACCCAAAGCAGCTCGGGCCCATCACTGGTGCGTGGCTGGGGGGAAACACAGGACGATGACGATACGCCTCCCACAGAGGACAGCTTGTCCTTACCTCTGGGCAGCCTGGCACACATGAGCGACTACATGCTGCAGTGCCTGCGCAACGACAGCAGAGTTGCCCACATTTTAACGTGTGCGGACTACTGGGTTGCCACCCTGCTGGATCCCCAGGACAAAGACAATGTGCCCACCTTACTTCCTACACTGGAGCGTGATAGGAAGATGCGCGAGTACAAGCGCACGTTGGTAGACGCGCTACTGAGAGCATTCCCAAATGTCACAGGGGAACCAGTGGAAGCCCAAGGCGAAGGCAGAGGAGGAGCAAGAGGTCGCCAACGCAGCTGTGTCACGCCCAGCTCCTCTGAGGGCAGGGTTAGCATGGCAGAGATGTGGAAAAGTTTTGTCAACACGCCACAGCTAAGTGCACCACCACCTGATACGGAACGTGTTAGCAGGAGGCAACATTTCACTAACATGGTGGAACAGTACCTGTGCACACCCCTCCACGTACTGACTGATGGTTCGGCCCCATTCAACTTCTGGGTCTCCAAATTGTCCACGTGGCCAGAGCTAGCCTTTTATGCCTTGGAGGTGCTGCCCTGCCCGGCGGCCAGCGTTTTGTCTGAACGTGTATTCAGCACGGCAGGGGGCGTCATTACAGACAAACGCAGCCGCCTGTCTACAGCCAATGTGGACAAGCTGACGTTCATAAAAATGAACCAGGCATGGATCCCACAGGACCTGTCCATCCCTTGTGCAGATTAGATATTAACTACCTCCCCTTAACAATATATTATTCTACTCCAGGGCACTTCCTCATTCAATACTATTTTTAATTTCATTTTACCATTATATTGCGGGGCAACCCAAAGTTGAATGAACCTCTCCTCTGTCTGGGTGCCGGGGCCTAAATGTGTGACAGTGGCCTGTTCCAGTGGTGGGTGACGTGAAGCCTGATTCTCTGCTATGACATGAATACAGATTCTGCGCTGACATAAGGCCAGATTCTCTGTTAAGGGACCGCTCTCCTCTGCCTGGGTGCCTGGGCCTAAATGTGTGACAGTGGCCTGTTCCAGTGGTGGCTGACGTGAAGCCTGATTCTCTGCTATGACATGAAGACAGATTCTGCGCTGACATAAGGCCAGATTCTCTGTTACGGGACCGCTCTCCTCTGTCTGGGTGCCGGGGCCTAAATGTGTGACAGTGGCCTGTTCCAGTGGTGGGTGACGTGAAGCCTGATTCTCTGCTATGACATGAATACAGATTCTGCGCTGACATAAGGCCAGATTCTCTGTTACGGGACCTCTCTCCTCTGCCTGGGTGCCTGGGCCTAAATGTGTGACAGTGGCCTGTTCCAGTGGTGGCTGACGTGAAGCCTGATTCTCTGCTATGACATGAAGACAGATTCTGCGCTGACATAAGGCCAGATTCTCTGTTACGGGACCGCTCTCCTCTGTCTGGGTGCCGGGGCCTAAATGTGTGACAGTGGCCTGTTCCAGTGGTGGGTGACGTGAAGCCTGATTCTCTGCTATGACATGAATACAGATTCTGCGCTGACATAAGGCCAGATTCTCTGTTACGGGACCTCTCTCCTCTGCCTGGGTGCCTGGGCCTAAATGTGTGACAGTGGCCTGTTCCAGTGGTGGGTAACGTGAAGCCTGATTCTCTGCTATGACATGAATACAGATTCTGCGCTGACATAAGGCCAGATTCTCTGTTACGGGACCTCTCTCCTCTGCCTGGGTGCCTGGGCCTAAATGTGTGACAGTGGCCTGTTCCAGTGGTGGGTGACGTGAAGCCTGATTCTCTGCTATGACATGAATACAGATTCTGCGCTGACATAAGGCCAGATTCTCTGTTACGGGACCGCTCTCCTCTGTCTGGGTGCCGGGGCCTAAATGTGTGACAGTGGCCTGTTCCAGTGGTGGGTGACGTGAAGCCTGATTCTCTGCTATGACATGAAGACTGATTCTGCGCTGACATGAAGCCAGATTCTCTGCTATGGCATGAAGAGACTGATTCTCTGCTGACATGAAGCCAGATTCTTTGCTATGGCATGAAGAGACTGATTCTCTGCTGACGTGAAGCCAGATTCTCTGCTATGGGACCTCTGTCCAATTGATATTGGTTCATTTTTATTTTTTTAATTTTAATTTTAATTCATTTCCCTATCCACATTTGTTTGCAGGGGATTTACCTACATGTTGCTGCCTTTTGCAGCCCTCTAGCTCTTCCCTGGGCTGTTTTACAGCCTTTTTAGTGCCCAAAAGTTCGGGTCCCCATTGACTTCAATGGGGTTCGGGTTCGGGACAAAGTTCGGTTCGGGTTCGGATCCCGAACCCGAACATTTACGGGAAGTTCGGCCGAACTTCTCGAACCCGAACATCCAGGTGTTCGCTCAACTCTACATATAACTACAGAGGTGAACTGAGAATATAAATAAACAAATAAACAAATTGCTGGAATGACAATGCTGTATAATGGCTATTATTACTTATTTCTAGAGATGAGCGATTTTCTAAAAAAAATTGATTCGGCCAGTTCACCAAATTTTCCCCTAAAAATCGATTCGATCCGATTATATTTGCGACGAATCGCGATAAAAACTTCTATTTCCGGGCTGCATAGAGCCTTTTTTTGGGTGTAGAACACTGTGCCTTGCAGTAACACGCATAGGGAGTGTGCTGGGGTAGTGAAATAATACTGTCAGTCAGTATGACATGCAGATGACAGGCATCGCTATTAGAATCACTGAGGTGTCACCGGTGGTCGTTGGTGGCTGCTTGATATGGGATGCTGGGGAGCAATACAATGGTTAAGAGATGCATGACATGTTGGAGCCTGCATCTCATGTGGTTTGTTAATGCCGAGGATGGGGCTCCTGTTTGGGCTAAAAGGCCTACAGGGGGAGATACTTGTATACTTCAAGGATTTGGTGCCCTTGGGTCGGTGAGTGCGGCCAAGGGTAAGTTTGAAGTATAAGGTGAGACGGTTAAGGAGGATACAGCTTGTTTGGGTTGCCCTCCAGGATTCTAGGTCACTGTGCAGTAGGCGATAATGTTGACGGATATGTTAAAGTGTCTGTTATTATTACTATTCATGTTATATGGTGTAAGATGTTGCTTATAATGTGTGGAATAATAAAATCTGGCCGTCATGGTAATTTTTCACCAAAGCAAGTTGGTGTCGGTGTGATTATTTAAGGGGAGGTTGTTAGGTAGTAGTAGCCGGAGGAAATTCTTCCATCCTATTAAGTCAGGCTACTTTCACACTAGCGGCAGGACGGATCCGACAGGCTGTTCACCCTGTCGGATCCGTCCTGCCGCTATTTTGCCGTGCTGCCGGACAGCCGCTCCGTGTTCATTGACTATAATGGGGACGGGGCGGATCTCCGGTTCCGCATGGCAGTGCACGGCGAAAGGCCGCCGGACTAAAAGTACTGCATGTCTGACTTTTTAGTCCAGCGGCCTCTCGCCGTGCACTGCCGTGCTGCGCCGGAGCTCTGCCCCCGTCCCCATTATAGTCGGCGGCACGACAAAATAGCGGCAGGACGGATCCGACAGGGGGAACAGCCTGTCTGATTCGTCCTGCCACTAGTGTGAAAGTAGCCTTAATCGCTTTTTTTCACAATGAGGATTTTACTTTGACTCTCCCTAGCATCTGCACACGTCTCTCCCTGCCTGTGAAATGATTCCTCTCACTATCCTTTCCCTGCACTAGTAAATCGCTTCTTTCCTTCTTTTTTTTAACAATGAGTTTTTCTTTCACTCTTCCTAGCGCCTGCATACACGTCTGTCCCTGAACAAAGTACGATAGTGAATGGCAGGCTCTAAGATGGCCGCTGTATTTATAGGGCTGTGACATCACCGGGCTGGCTGCTGAATGGCTGCATGCATGGCATTATGGGTCAACCCGCCTTCTTAGAGTTCCTTGCCCCATGTCCTCACACGTGTAGCCGCCCTTTTAGCCTCCATTGTAGCCGGCTAGCCGCCATGTTAGGAAAAATTGCGATTCGTTACCACGAAGCGCAAGGAAATTCTCATTTGTTCAGTATCTAGTGAAAATTTTGGCACTGCGCAATTAAGGGGTCCCACCCTTGTACATGCCCAAGAAGGTGTTAAGGTCATCAATGGCGTACATCAGGAACCAGGGGCTGAATGACAATTTCCCCATTTTGCAATGAATAATAATCTTTTTTACCAAGTTACCCAGAGTAACGGAGAGGTTGTTGAACAGCTCTTGGTGCCTCGATCCTACAGACGCATAGTCTTAGACCAAGCTCACAGTCATGCTATGGCAGGGCATTTGGGGACAGAAAAAACCCAGGAGAAAATTCTCCAGCGTTTTTTTGGGCCTGGGCTCTATCGTGAAGTAAAAGATTATTGTGACTCCTGTCCCATGTGTCAATTTCAGGAGTCCCCTGGTACTGCTACCGATTATCGAAATTCCATTCGAGAGAGTTTCTATGGATCTCGTAGGGCCGGTAATAAAATCCGCTAGGGGACATCAATATATTTTAGTCGTGGTTGACTATGCCACTCATTATCCGGAAGCTGTCCCCCTAAGAAACACTGCCTCAAAAACCATTGCCAGAGAGCTATTTTTTATGTTCTCTAGGACCAGAGTCCCCAAGGAGATCCTTACCGATCAAGGAACTCCCTTTATGTCTGGGGTTATGAAGGATATGTGCAGGCTATTCAAAATTACGCAATTACGCACTTCGGTGTATCACCCACAGACTGATGGCTTAGTCGAAAGATTTAATAAGACGCTAAAACAGATGTTGAAGAAAGCGGTAGAGAGGGATGGCAGAGCTTGGGATTGCCTACTACCCTACCTCATGTTCGCAATCTGGGAGGTACCCCAAGCCTCCACAAAGTTTTCCCCATTTGAGTTAGTTTATGGCTGACATCCTCAGGGACTTCTTGACATAGCCAAAAAAACGTGGGAAACAGAGACTACCCCTTTCAAAAGTGTTATTGAGCATATAACCTATATGCAAGAGCGTATTGAGACGGTAATGCCTTTAGTGAAAGAGCATTTGCCGAAGGCCCAAGCCTCCCAAAGTAGGGTGTATAATCGCTCTGCAAGGATTAGGAGTTTCAACCCTGGGGATAGGGTCTAGGTATTACACTGCGTGCAGAATTATTAGGCAAATGAGTATTTTGACCACATCATCCTCTTTATGCATGTTGTCTTACTCCAAGCTGTATAGGCTCGAAAGCCTACTACCAATTAAGCATATTAGGAGATGTGCATCTCTGTAATGAGAAGGGGTGTGGTCTAATGACATCAACACCCTATATTAGGTGTGCATAATTATTAGGCAACTTCCTTTCCTTTGGCAAAATGGGTCAAAAGAAGGACTTGACAGGCTCAGAAAAGTCAAAAATAGTGAGATATCTTGCAGAGGGATGCAGCACTCTTAAAATTGCAAAGCTTCTGAAGCGTGATCATCGAACAATCAAGCGTTTCATTCAAAATAGTCAACAGGGTCGCAAGAAGCGTGTGGAAAAACCAAGGCACAAAATAACTGCCCATGAACTGAGAAAAGTCAAGCGTGCAGCTGCCAAGATGCCACTTGCCACCAGTTTGGCCATATTTCAGAGCTGCAACATCACTGGAGTGCCCAAAAGCACAAGGTGTGCAATACTCAGAGACATGGCCAAGGTAAGAAAGGCTGAAAGACGACCACCACTGAACAAGACACACAAGCTGAAACGTCAAGACTGGGCCAAGAAATATCTCAAGACTGATTTTTCTAAGGTTTTATGGACTGATGAAATGAGAGTGAGTCTTGATGGGCCAGATGGATGGGCCCGTGGCTGGATTGGTAAAGGGCAGAGAGCTCCAGTCCGACTCAGACGCCAGCAAGGTGGAGGTGGAGTACTGGTTTGGGCTGGTATCATCAAAGATGAGCTTGTGGGGCCTTTTCGGGTTGAGGATGGAGTCAAGCTCAACTCCCAGTCCTACTGCCAGTTTCTGGAAGACACCTTCTTCAAGCAGTGGTACAGGAAGAAGTCTGCATCCTTCAAGAAAAACATGATTTTCATGCAGGACAATGCTCCATCACACGCGTCCAAGTACTCCACAGCGTGGCTGGCAAGAAAGGGTATAAAAGAAGAAAATCTAATGACATGGCCTCCTTGTTCACCTGATCTGAACCCCATTGAGAACCTGTGGTCCATCATCAAATGTGAGATTTACAAGGAGGGAAAACAGTACACCTCTCTGAACAGTGTCTGGGAGGCTTTTGAGTGTCCTTGCAAAGAAAGGTGGCTATATTGGTCACTGATTTGTTTTTGTTTTGTTTTTGAATGTCAGAAATGTATATTTGTGAATGTTGAGATGTTATATTTGTTTCACTGGTAAAAATAAATAATTGAAATGGGTATATATTTGTTTTTTGTTAAGTTGCCTAATAATTATGCACAGTAATAGTCACCTGCACACACAGATATCCCCCTAAAATAGCTAAAACTAAAAACAAACTAAAAACTACTTCCAAAAATATTCAGCTTTGATATTAATGAGTTTTTTGGGTTCATTGAGAACATGGTTGTTGTTCAATAATAAAATTAATCCTCAAAAATACAACTTGCCTAATAATTCTGCACTCCCTGTAGTTCCCACAGTGGAAAGTAGGTTTCTCGCCAAATGGCAAGGTCCATATGAAGTAGTAGAAAAAATAAGTGACGGTAACTATAAGTCAGCCGGGGAAAAGAAAGCCTTTCCAGGTGTATCATATTAACCTTCTTAAACCCTGGAAGGATAGGGAGTCCCTATTGGCAGAAGTTCCAAAAAAAAATAGAGAAGGAATCCCACCCCATTCCTCCTGTGAAAATAGGTGAGACCCTGTCAGGGAAACAACAACAAGAGGCAAAAGAGTTTTTGCAACACAATCGGGAGAAATTTTCTAATCTACCAGGACGAACCCATCTGATTAGCCATCAGATTATCACTGAACCCAGTAAGATCGTAAACTTAAAACCTTACCGTATCCCGGAAGCCCGTAGGAAGGCTGTGTCAGAGGAGGTAAAGAGAATGTTGGAGTTAGGACTCTGGACTCTAAGTGACGCAGGGCTAACCATCAACCCCGAGAAATGTGCCTTAGGATTAGAGGAAGCCAGGTACCTAGGATACATTATTGGTCGGGGATTGATTAAGCCCCAATAAGCCCCCAGACATAACTAAGGGTGGAAAGTCCGTAATGATAAAGTGGTCCCCCCAATCTGAAATGTCATTCCAGACATTGAAGGCTAGCCTCTGTCAACAGCCGATACTGGTGACCCCGGATTTTACAAAAGAGTTCATAGTTCAGACGGATGCTTCTGACTCGGGATTAGGGGCGGTGCTGTCCCAAGAGCTAAATGGGGAAGAGCACCCTGTTATCTATTTAAGTAGGAAACTGACCCCAGCAGAGAAAAACTATGCAATAGTTGAAAGGGAATGTTTAGCGGTCAAATGGGCACTAGAATCCCTTAAATATTATTTGTTAGGGAGGAAGTTTAAGTTGCTCTCGGATCATGCCCCCCTAACATGGATGAAACAAAACCAGGAGAAAAATGCCAGAGTCACAAGATGGTTCCTGTCTCTCCAAAATTTAAATTTTTTGTTGGAACATAGGCCAGGGAAACTACAGACAAATGCAGATGCGTTGTAAAGGGTGCATTGCATGTGGGGAACAGGTACCCAGGCCTCCGGTCTGGAGAAGAGGGGGGGGGATATGTGGTCATGCAGGTGGAATACTGGTGGAAGGAAGGTATATTTCACCCAGATTTCTCACCTGGGTGAAGTGTAATCCAGGGAGTGCTGTGGCCTGAACAAACTTAGTTGTTTAGGCAGGATTCTTTCTGGAAATACGTGGGGCCTGAATTATGCGGAACGGTTGTTAAGGTTGGTAGAGGGAGCAACCGTTCCCTTCCTTCCAGGCTAGTTTGTTGTTATGCTCTGAAACACCTTAAGGCAGTTAACCTCGTTAGATTACTATATACAGAGTGCTGTGGCTCACTTAGGTAGAAGCCTGCAAGGACAGCACACAGTGCTGTGAATACTGATGACCAGGGAACAGACTACATGCTGTGTGAACGTCAGCTTACCAACTGTAGCCTAGGTGAGACAAACTCTTTGTGTTATTAGTTAGTCCCAGACGGGAAGGCTTTTGTTTTGTGACTTGTTACTGCTATACTCGAAATCCTGGGTTCCACTAAAAAGCATGTGTTGATGTAAACTTCCTGAAATCGGACCCTAAATAAAAAGTGCCGTGAACTTTATATCATCTGTGCCTCTGTGAATGTCCAGAACCGTACGCTGCCCCCCCCTTGCAGGCTTACAATATATATAATGTAAAATGTAAGGACAGACTAAATGGATGTGTTTTTTTTTTCTTTGATAAATTGTATCCTTCCATGAATTTTTTACTTCCTAAATCAATTTTACTATTATTGTATGTGGGTGGTTTCACATGTAGGGGGATTTCAAAGTTAGATTTAAGTTTGGGTTGGCAAACAATGCACCAAATATTGTCTAATAATGCTTCTCCAAGTTTTTTTTAAGTCACTCCCTTACTGAAGTAAGCTTGTTACTGTCCGTGAAACTTTTTTTAAGTTGCAGTGCGTAATCTATAGTCAAACTAATTAACATAGTTAATCACTCCCATGTAAGAGTGGTGTAAACACAAAGGTCCAGATTTATTAATGTATTGGCACCAAAAATCTGTCTAAGGCTTTTTTTACAGTAGCATTACGATTGTCCGGCAAGCTGCGTTTTTTGTCCAGCCGCCTCTCTGCATGTTTGCCGCGCCGCGGCCGCATCTCCGACCTGTCTCCATTATAGTGAATGGGGCTGGAGTGGAGCACATGTGCTAGCGTTAGTACGGATCCGGCAGGCTATTCACCTGCCGGAACAACCTGAAGGACAGTCCTAATCCTAGAGTGAAAGAAGCCTAAAAAATTTAGCAAATTGGCACATCTAGTGTTTCTACAGTTTTTCAGACATGCAAACATAGCAGGGTTTAGCAAAAAGTGAGAGGATCTTAACAAGTAGGTGCAGGGCTTAAGAGGCACCAGTTTGTCTGGTCTAAGGCCCCATTCACATGACTGTATTTTTAGTCTGTATCTGATCCGCATTTTTTGCAGATTGCACAAGGACCAGTTCATGTCTATGGGTCCACAAAAAAAGTCAGCACACTGCTTGCTGTCCGCATCCGTATATCCGTTCCCCAGTCCCACAAAAAAGATGAACATGTCCTATTCTTTTCCACTTTGTGGACAAGAATAGGCATTGTTACAATGGGTCCGCAAAAAAACAGATGCACCCGGACGTCACAAGGAATTCATCTGTATTTTTTTGAGGATCTATGTTTTGTGGACCAAAAAATACATACGGTAATGTGAATGCACCCTAAAAGTAAGCCAACCAATAGTTGGTATAGAATCAGAGAAAAGTGTCTATCCCTGCATCCCATTTATCATCCATCCAGATCTCCTGTGATAAATCTGGTGCAGGTCTAGACAGCCGGTCTAAGCTTATACCATCTTTAGTATTAGTAAATCTGTGCCAAAAATTCACACATTTTGGTTCAAAATAGGACTTGCACCAAGATTTGCAACTTTTTTTATTCCAGAAAACTGTCATAGAACATTAATACATTTCCCCTCCACAGTGGGGCAGATTGATAAAACTGTGGGAAAAAATTTTTTTTGTTACCCATAGCAACCAATCACAGTACAGCTTTCAATTCTTAAAATACTCTTGAAAAAAGAAAGTTGCACTGTGATTGGTTGCTAAGAGCAACAAAGACAGTTATTCTTTAGCCAGTTTTATCAGTCTCCCTTTGAGTTTTGGAAAAGGGCTATACTTTTATTTTATTTTTATGGTTCTTCCTGCATTTTTGGAAAATGCTGCAGCCAAATGTTAGCTTTTAATAAACGAGACTTAAAGGGCTTCTGTCACCCCACTAAAGTCATTTTTTTTTTTTGGGCTAGTTAAATTACTTATATTGCGATATATGAAAATATAATGGTGTTACTTACTTTGATTCAGCAGTTTCTTCTAAAAACGAACTTTTATAATATGTAAATTAGGTCTCTACCAGCAAGTAGGGCGGCTACGTCTTCTATTTCGGTGATGTCATCGGCGCAGGCGCACTGAGGGAGTTCTGAGGAGGCGAGCCTCCTCATCTCAGAGCGCCTGTGCAGAATGAACACAGGCGCGCAATTTTTAAAATGCCGACAGGGCTGGCCGGAGGAGGAGATCCCGGCTGGCCCTGTCAATCAACACGACGAGGGGGCAGTTTTCTGCAGCTGCTGCCAGCAAGTAGCCGCCCTACTTGCTGGTAGAGACCTAATTTACATATTATAAAAGTTCGTTTTTAGAAGAAACTGCTGAATCAAAGTAAGTAAGACCATTATATTTTCATATATCGCAGGATAAGTAATTTACCTAGCCCAAAAAAAAAAAGACTTTAGTGGAGTGACAGAAGCCCTTTAAACATTTTTGCTATGTTTTGCCGGTAAGTGTTTTTTTTCTCACCAAAATGCAGCATGATTTAGGGGTGGTGTTTTTTGTATACATTTTTCCTTAGGCTTCTGGAAACGTGCATGGAAAAACACATGGAAAATTCAAAAAATGCTTGCAAAAATGCATAAAATTCATAATGTATTTTACAAGAAAAAAAAAGCAAACACCACATAAAAACTGTGTGACAAAAGGCCTATGTTAATTATTTTAAAGGGGTTAACCCATGATTAATGTAAAAAATTTAAATTAGACATCATATAGTACATGACAACCTCTTTCTAACAAAGCTAGAACCAGCCCTGTACCTCACATGGATCCAGAGATCTCCCCATTCATTGCTCTGCTAGATTTATATCAAGCTGACAGCTCAGGGGGAGGGTCTTTTTTGCTGCAGATAAGGGGGCGTGTCTCAGCTCTCCCTATCACAACTCAGGGGGCAGTTGAAGGATGAAGCTGAGCATGTGCGGCCATCTCAGTAAGCAGGTCAAAGAAATAAGAGAAAGAACAAACAGCAGGAGGCACTATACAGATACATTTTATTGAATAACTCAGTTGCGATACAAAATTTTTGATTCTTTATTTATTTTATGTAATTATATGGCACTAATATATTCTGCAGCGCTTTACAGACATTAGCATAAACCTGTTCCGAATGGGGCTCACAATCTAAGTTACATGCCATTTCAAAACTGTAGAATATTTTTTATGGGACAACCTCTTTAAGCATATTCAAATTCGAGTCCTCCTAAAAAACCTGATAAAATACTAATGGCAATTCTATAATCTGTGTGTAATTAGCTCATCAAGGTTTTTGTAGCTGGTTTGTATATAAAGCTAACATCTTGGATCAATTTTTACATTGCATATAGTATGTCCAAAGCAGCTTCAATGTCACTCATGGGAAATAATTAAATACTATACCCATTGTTTAAATATCTGAAGTTAATACATTCTCTGCTTGCGTACATTAAAAAAATACACATTCCCAATGAGGTTTGAAATGAATGAGGAGAACTGGAAGGTAGCTGTTAGCTGCTAGGATCACACTGATGTGTGGGTGAATGCGGGCTACATAACGTATTGTGTTACATGAATACGAATGATTTAAAAAGGTCAGGCAATTAGAAGCGGAAAGCTGGAAAGAATTCTCAATTCAAAATTTGCAAATCTGATATAAAAATTCTGTCTGTTCCTGCCACTACAAGTAGCCATGATATTGGGACATTCACAAGTATCAGCGTGAAACAACAATAATAAAAGTAAAAGGTAATGAAACAAAACGATGCTCCATTTTAAAACAGTGGTGCAGTATGGGAATTTAAAATATGTACTTTGAACTGAAGGGGAAAGAATAGAGAAGCACACAGGTTATATTCACACATGGCATATGACTGTCCAATTTATCTGGGCTTGCTGCCTGAACAAAACCCTTTGATGAATGGAATTGATCTTCAGTTGGGGGGGGGGGGGTCACATCAGCGTTTCAGGTCTGCAGGACTTTTTTTTTGCATCCAATGTAATGGAAACCTGACGGAATGCTGATTTCCATTTTTTTTCTATTAAACTCTATGAGGCAAGATCAAAGAGTGTTCTGTTTTGCTTTGTTTTAGCAATTCCGTTATTTTCCGTTTTAATCACATTTGAACGAATAGCTGAAACGGAAAGTGAAAACTGACGTGAACCTCCCCCTCCTAAGTCTGAGTTCACATCAGCGTTCAGCCTTTCTGTTCTCCTCTTCCTCTACAGGAGCAGGAGAACGGAAAGGACAGATTCGGCACATAACTGTTCTAAACGGAGCCTACGGACCCCACAGACTATAATGGGGTCCGTTTGGTTTCCGTTCAGAGGAAGATTTTTGAAGCGGAGACAAAAGTCTTGCTCACACAACTTTTATCTTCGCTTCAAAGATCTTCCTCTGAGCGGAAACCAAACGGACCCCATTATAGTCTATAGGGTCCGTAAACTCCGTTCAGAACAGTTATGTGCCGAATCCGTCCTTTCTGTTCTCCTATAACAGAGTAGGAGAACAGAAAGGCTGAATGCTGATGTGAACTCAGCCTTACAGAAATTTCTGCAAAAATCTTCCACCTATGAATATACCCTATGGATAAGTTCACACATGGTCTGCAGATTCTCTGTATTGAGAGCAACGGAGCAGGGCGCAGCATAGCGTAGTGTATCCTGACTTAGGGGGAAGTTGAAGGCAGGAAGGAGTTAATGTATTTGGTAGGATAGGGGTGGGACTAGGGATTCGGGGGCTGTATATAATCCTGGGGGGAGGAGACACCTCCCACCGGCGTTCAGTATTTTCAGTCAAGTTTCCCACCTACCCTCCCTGTCATTATGTTTTGAAGGGAGTATGTTCACGGGCATGTTAATGGAGGGTCCTGGAAGGCAATGCAAGGCTTAATAGGTGCATGACAAGTTGGAGCGTGCATCGCATAAGGTTCGGTAAGCTGGTGGATGGGGCCCCTGTTTGGGCAAAATGGGCCCACAGGGGTAGATGGAACTATAATTTGGCGGATTTGGTGCCCTTGGGTCGGTGACCGCGGCCAAGGGTAAGGTGGTATGACAAGTGGAGGGGAAGAGTGAAGCGAATGGCTTGCCTCGTTGCCTTCTAGGTTCCTATATATTCTATTACTAGGTTCGGAATGTTACATTTTGATATGTTCCTGTGTTCATTATTATTATTGGAAAATTTGGTGAATATGTACTGTTTAATAAATTGGGCCGTGAAGGCCTCTTTATCTAAGAAGGTATCCTTGTGTCTTAATTTGGGTAGAAGGGTGGGGTAAGTAGGAAGGTACTGTGAATGACTGAAGGGATCTTCCATCCTATTAAGTCATGGAATTTTGTGCAGCATTTACAGAGCAAGCAAAGTGGATGATATTTTGGATATCTCATCCACGTACTGCATAGAAAACAAGCAGTGTAGACTGACTTGTTCTGTAGTTCTTCAATCAGCAGCATGTTAGTTGTTGCTGCAAGTCTTACCCACGAGTTTCTGTCTCTACAAGGCAAAGGTTGAAACTAGTGGAAGACTCCCTGTGACTCCGGCAGCGCAATCATTGCAAAAAAAAGCCCATTTTGTTAAATCTGTAGCAGACTTGTTACACAGAACGTACACTTAGGACCCTTGCAGATTAACGTCGCAGATTAGGTCCGGATGCGTTGCGGCTGCATTCGTGCGATTTTTGCTTGCGAGTGCTGTCTGTTTAGTATGCGATTGCGTTGCATTATTACGTTTTTTTTGTGCATGTGACATGCGTATTGCATGCGTTTTTAACGCGCGAAAAAAAAAAACTGAACCATTCTCTAGATTCACCTTTATCTGCCAACATATATCAAAACCCCTAGCATACATTATATTTGTGGAAAGCTCCTTTTTTGGGGGGGAGTTGGTTGTGTGGCTGGTTTGTGTGTTGGGTGAATACATTTTTATTTTAACATGGTATGTGAAATATGTACTAATACCTCATTACTGTAAAGATTAAATGTAAGCACTATTAAATGTATGCCAGTATCACCATCATAATTACTAAAGTTGTAGTTGGCCTTATTATCAATTACTAAGGCTACTTTCACACTAGCGGCAGGACGGATCCAACCGGCTGTTCACCCTGTTGGATCCGTCCTGCCGCTATTTTGCCGTGCCGCCGGACTGCCGCTCCGTCCCCATTGACTATAATAGGGACGGGGGCGGAGCTCCGGCGCAGCACGGCAGTGCACGGTGAGAGTCCGCCGGACTAAAAGTACTGCATGTCCGACTTTTTAGTCCGGTGGCCTCTCACCGCGCATGTCACTAAACTCCATCTGTATTGCCTAGACCAGTGTTTCCCAACTAGTGTGCCTCCAGCTGTTGCAAAACTACAACTCCCAGCATGCCTGCACAGCCAAAGGCTGTCCGGGCATGCTGGGAGTTGTAGTTTTGCAACAGCTGGAGGCACACTGGTTGGGAAACACTGGCCTAGACTATCGTGTGCATAATGTACATTAAAATGTTTTTAATTGAATTTTGAAGATATGTATTATAAATTCCCAAATGTTGAATAAAGTCATTCAATTGGTTGATATTGTTTTTAACTAAATTAATATGTATGTGTGTTAATGAATTATAAATCATGTTTATATAGTTACGTGTATTTAGGTTCTTTTAATTTATAGGAAACGTGTGCAATGAGCAGGACACTGGTACGGTGGGTCAGCTATGCAGTGGGTCAGGATATATATATATGTAGTAGTTCGTGACGCCAATTGCAGCTTGCGCAGGTACTGTAGCAGGGCCCTTTAAGATGTAATAACTCACGTACCAGGTGAGGAATGCCAGAGGGGGATAATGTCTCTGTATAGTAGGTATTGTAGTGTCAACGGTGTCTCCTACCTTGGTACAGCTGGACTCCTGGATCCTGGCTCACTTGCAATAAAATTGAGTGCGGTCAGTAGGAGTAATTGAGGAACTTTGGTAGCAGTAAATGAGATCCAGACTGGTAATATAATCCAACTTGTCTTTACTGAATGCAGCATAAATCCATACAAGTATACAGCAATAGTCTTTAAGGTCCCAGCAGGTATTGGCAATATGTGGCAGGAATCTATATATATTCTGCTTCTTGTCATATGCCTAAAGAATCTGGCAGGTATTTATCTTCTGCTCTGTCTGTAGTCTGCTTGGTTTGGGCCTGACTAGCTGAAGAGGAATTTGGCTTCTCCTGGTCTTTGGATTAAACACTCACAGTTCTGCTCGCAGGGAATGGCTTCCTGGAGATCTGTAGATCTGGAGGTGGCTGCTTGCTTGTCAACCAGCACTGAGGTAGATGACTCAGGCTGGGAAGAGGAATCCTGGGCCTCAACCGAGGCTGGATCCTAGGTTGGGATCCCTGTTTCTGGGAGCTCCTACCAACACAGCCTTCCCCAAGGAGGGGGCTGGTACACACTAACTAAACTTCCTTCTCCTCCCCATGAGGCAGGATGTGGGAACATTCCACTCCTCCTCAAAGAGGGGGGAACTAGATTGGAATGAACTATTCCAATCTAGCAATACTAAACTGGCTAAGATCCTGATGCATACTGCTGCCACCTGCTGGTGTACATGGAAATTACAGCAAAATACATAAAACAGGCCTGGATAATGCACATTATGGAGAGAGTGATGCAAATTTATACCAGATGACAATATACATACACTTAACATGTTGTAGCGGGGAGAAAGAGTTTAGTGACATACTCAGGGATGTTACACGTGTACAATTATTAATGTGTTCTATGTGTATGTGCTACATAAATATAATTATTTAATGTGCAGAATAAAGACTGCAAACAATCAAATAAATGAAAATAAAACTCTGTTTATTTTGGCACAGAGTACTCAACGGATTTTTGTTTTTCAAAAATAACATAAACAATAAATAGACATAAAAAATTACAGATTCAAAAAACGCCTGGGTAAGACTGGCGGATGCAGAAAATGTGACCCATGGTAGGTGCTTTGGGAAGGAGGGACAGAGTGCTGGGATGGGGCAGCTTGGGAGGAGGAGGAGGGGCCAGGCTGGCAATATGAAGGCTCACCATAAGGTTGGCAGTATGCCCTACTTTGTGGCCCATACTGTTCCCTACTTGTAGGGTATTAGGGCGGCTCCTGTAGAACCTGGGAAATTGGCTAGGGGCCAGACATGTGCCAATGGGTGCGCCAATTTTCCAGGGCCACAAATATGTCTGACGGATAATAAGTAGAGTTGAGTGGACACCTGAAAGTTTGGGTTCGACGGGTTCGGCCGAACCTTGCAAAAAAGTTCGAGTTCTGGATCCGAACTTGACCCGAACTCCATTGAAGTCAATGGGGACCCGAACTTTGGAGCACTAAAATGGCTCTAAAAAAGTCATGGAAAGGACTTTAAGGCTGCAAAATGTGCTTAAGAGCATGACAAGTGCTCTGCAAACAAATGTGGATAGGGAAATGACTTGAAATAACATAAAATACGTAAAAAATTATAATCTTGATTTGGAGTAGGAGGTTAAGGAGGCGGTGGATATGGGGGTGTAGGTGGAAGCAGCGGTGGAGGAGGAGGATGTAGCCAACACTCTTTTTTTTTTTTCAATTTGGGTAGACCCCAAAACATTGGGAAATCTAAAAAATAAAACATAGAGAAAGTGCGCTGCAGTATAACAATGGCTGGGTGAGGCCGATATACATGTCTATTCTGCACAAGGTATGGACAAGTCCTGTGGGATCCATGCCTGGTTCATTTTAATGAACATGAGCTTGTCCACATTGGCTGTGGACAGGCGGCTGCACTTGTCTGGGATAACCCCCTCCTGCCGTGCTAAACAAACGTCCAGACAATACACTGGCTGCAGGGCAGGCCATCACCTCCAAGGCATAAAGGGAAAGCTCAGGCCATGTGCCCAATTTGGAGACCAAGAAGTTGAAGGGGGCAGACCCATCATCCAGTACGTGTATGTATGTGCACACATATGGCTCCACCATGTTGCTGAAATGCTGCCCCCTGCTAAGACGTTCCATATCAGCTGGTGGTGCTGGTTGTTATGGCGTGCTGACAAAACTTTTCCACATTTCGGCCATGCTAACCCTTCCTTCTGAGGTGCTGGCGGTGCCCCAGCTGCGTTGGCGACCTCTTCCTCCTCCTCAGCCTTCGCCTTGTGCTTCCACTGTGCCCCCGCTGTCAGGTGGGAATGCCATCAGCAGTGCGTCTACCAGCGTGCACTTGACTTGTACTCGCGCATCTTCCGATCAGTTACAGACGTTTTTATCAAATTTTGTTCCTTCTCAGCAATGCAGAGCAGGGGTTTTTCACCGGCAAAAATGGGTTAATGTCAACAGATGATTTTTTTTAAATTTAAGTCACCTATGCGGAGCAGGGGTTTGTATATGACAAAAATTGTAAAATGTCACCCAAGAATGTAACAGACGATTTTTTGAAATTTAGGTCCCTGTCACCTATGCAGAGCAGGGGTTTATTCATGGCAAAACTAGTAAAATGTCACCCAAGAATGTAACAGATGCTTTTGCACCCTGCTCCCTCTTTTGCTGTGCTGGTGCCTCTGTGCGACCACCGCCTCTTCCTCCAAACTGCACACGTCACTCACATGACCTTAATTCCATGTGGGGTCTAGTACCTCATCATCCACCACATCATCTTCCACCCACTCTTTACCCCTGCCCTCCTTGTCGGTCTGTAGAAAGCCGCAGCAGTTGGCACCTGTCTTTCGTCATCATCAGAGACGTGCTGCAGTGGTCCTCCCATGTCCTCATCCTGAAAAATAAGTGGTTGGGCATCAGTGCACTTAATCTCTTCCACTTCTGGGGCAGGGCTATGTGGATGGCCCACGGAAACCCTGCCAGCAGAGTCATCAAAAAGCATAAGAGACTGCTGCATGACTTGGAGCTCAGACTGCTTGCCTGATTTGCAAGGGGGTGAGTTGAAAGACAAATGGCCATGGGCTGTAGGTGCCAACTCTGAGCTTTCAGCAGGGGACTGGGTGGGAGAAAATGTGAAGAAACTGGAGGCACTGTCAGCAACCCAATCTACTATTGCCTGTACTTGTTCTGGCCTCACCATTCGTAGAGCCGCATTCGGGTCTACAAATAATGCTGAAGGTTCTGTCGCCTACTCGCACCACTTGGGAATGTAGCTGGCACAGATCGAACACGTCCTCTACCTGCAACAGGAGCTCCACCAACACCAGCAGCACCACGACCAAGGCCACGTCCCTTATTTGATACTCTCCTCATTCTTTGTGTTCACCCATGAAACTAACAGATGGTTTATGTCTGGCGACAATGTAACCTCCAATAGTCAACAATTAAGTTCACTGACAGTAAGGCTGTGCCGGTGTCATAAAGAGAAAAAATTTCTTGAGGTTACACAACAGTGTGACAGTTGAATTTAATACAAATACTTCACTGTCAAAAAAAAAATTGAATTTCTCAAACAGCAATGTAACAGCAGTATTTACTGGTTTTATTTGACTGCCAGAAATGCAGCGCAGGCTGCAAATGTACTATCTAGCACAAAAAAGTGTTATTTCTTCAACCAACAATGTAACATCAGTATTTAATGGTTTTATTGGACTGTCATAAATGCAGCGTAGGCCGCAAATGTACTTTATAGCGCACAAGATGAGAATTTGTCGCCCAACAATGTAACAGACGAATTAGGCTACTTTCACACCTGCGTTCAGGTGTCCGCTCGTGAGCTCCGTTTGAAGGGGCTCACGAGCGGCCCTGAACGCAGCCGTCCGGCACTAATGCATTCTCAGTGGAGGCGGATCCACTGAGAATGCATCCGCCTGCCAGCGCTCAGCCTCCGCTCCGCTCAGTGAGCGGACACCTGAACGCTGCTTGCAGCGTTCGGGTGTCCGCCTGGCCGTGCGGAGGCGAGCGGATCCGTCCAGACTTATAATGGAAGTCAATGGGGACGGATCCGCTTGAAGATGACACTATATGGCTCAATCTTCAAGCGGATCCGCCCCCCATTGACTTTCAATGTAAAGTCTGAACGGATCCGCTCAGGCTACTTTCACACTTAGAAATTTTTCTAAGTTATAATGCAGACGGATCCGTTCTGAACGGATGCAAACGTCTGCATTATAGGAGCGGATCCGTCTGATGAAACATCAGACGGACCCGCTCCGAACGCTAGTGTGAAAGTAGCCTTAGTGAAATGTATTTTCCTGTCCGCTATGTAGAGCAGGGGTATATCACAGCCAAAAATTGGTGAATGTCACCCAACAATGTAACAGACGAATTTCTGAAAATTATTTCCCTGCCCGCTATGTAGAGCAGGGGTATATCACAGCCAAATATGCAAATATGTCAACCCCTGAACTCAGACGGATTAACTATATTATTGTCTCTGGCACATATGCAGGTACAGGTGTACTTCACAAATAAATAGTTTTGTCGCCCACCGCACGAACAGACAGATTAAGTATTAAATGATTAATATTTATTTTACATGTTGCATTGCGCCCACCCAAAAATTGCTGTTGGAAGGTCAGCCACAGATTGAACATACAGATAAATTATCTTTCTGTGTCAGGGGTGTAAATATGGTGTATTGCACATGTGCCCTGGCTGTACAATTGTGTACCTGGCCTATGTTGGTACAGGAACCCACCATCCGAGCCACTTGTGAATGACTGGCAAGATAACCATGGAAATGTCACCCCACACGCAAACAGATGGATTTGCTGAATTTATTGGCCTGGCTGTCACATATGCAGTGCAGGCCGTCACATATGCAGTGCAGGCCTCAGGGTTAGTTAAAGACCAAACTGTGAATATGTCACCCCACAATTCAACAGATGAATATAGTGTATTTATTTGCCTGGCTGTCATATATGCAGCACAGGCCGCAAAGGTATTTTCTGGCCAAAGAAATTTTTTTTTTCCACCAACAATTAAACTGATGGGATTAACTGATTTTCTTTCACCAACAAGTTTTTTTTTTCACAAACAATGTCAAAGTTGTATTTACTGATTTATATTTCAATGCAAAAGGCAGCAAAATGTGCTTAAGAGCATGACAAGTGCTCAGCAAACAAAAGTGGATAGGGAAATTACTTAAAATAACATAAAATACGTAAAAATAAAAAATAATAATCTTGATCTAGTAGGTGGAGGTCCATATGGAGTAGGAGGTTGAGGAGGCGGTGGACGTGGCGGTGAAGGAGGAGGAGGAGGTAGCAACTTTTTTTTTTTTTTTAAATTAGGGTACACCCCAAAACATTGTGAAATATAAAAAATAAAACAATGAGAATGTGCGCTGGAGTATAACAATGGCTGGGTGAGGCCGGTATACATGTCTATTCTGCACAAGGTATGGACAAGTCCTGTGGGATCCATGCCTGGTTCATTTTAATGGACGTGAGCTTGTCCACATTGGCTGTGGACAGACGGCTGCGCTTGTCTGTGATAACACCCCCTGCCGTGCTAAACACACGTTCAGACAATACACTGGCTGCAGGGCAGGCCAGCACCTCCAAGGCGTAAAGGACAAGCTCAGGCCATGTGCCAAATTTGGAGACCCAGAAGTTGAAGGGGGCAGACCCATCAGTCAGTACGTGTAGGGGTGTGCACACATACTGCTCCACCATGTTGCTGAAATGCTGCCTCCTGCTAAGACGTTCCATATCAGCTGGTGTTGCTGGTTGTTGTGGCGTGCTGACAAAACTTTTCCACATTTCGGCCATGCTAACCCTGCCTTCTGAGGTGCTACCCGCTGTCGGGTAGTAATGCCATCAGCAGCGCGTCTGCCAGTGTGCACTTGTACTCGCGCATCTTCCGATCACGCTCCAGTGACGGAAATAAGGGCGGTACGTTGTCCTTGTAACAGGGATCCAGCAGCGTGGCCACCCAGTGATCAGCACAAGTTAGAATGTGACCAATTCGGCGGTCGTTGCAGAGACACTGCAGCATGTAATCGCTCATGTGTGCCAGGCTGCCCAGAGGCAATGACAAGCTATCCTCTGTTGGAGGTGTATCGTCTGTGTCCTCTGTATCCCCCCAGCCACGCACCAGTGATGCCTATGAGCTGGTTTGGGTGCTACTCTGCTGTGATCACGGTTCCTCCTCCTCCAACTCCTCATCCTCCAGAACTGTGCCCTGGCTGGACAATTGTGTACCTGGCGTATGTTGGTCCAGGAACACACCCTCGGAGCCACTTGTGAATGACTGGCCTGAAACCCTTGTAAATGATCCCTCTTCTTCCTCCTCCTGTGCCACATCCTCTTTCATCATCGCCAGCAGCGTTTTTGCAAGGAGACATAGAAGTGGGATAGTAACGCTGAGAACGGCGTCATCGGCACTGGCCATGTTGGTGGAGTACCCGAAAAAGCGCAACAAGGCACACAGGTCTCGCATGGAGGCCCAGTCATTGGTGGTGAAGTGGTGCTGTTCCGCAGAGCGACTCAACTGTGCGTGCTGCAGCTGAAACTCCACTATCGCGTGCTGCTGCTCGCACAGTCTGGCCAGCATGTGCAAGGTGGAGTTCCACCTTGTGGGCACGTCGCATATGAGGCGGTGAGTGGGAAGGCCGAAGTTACGCTGCAGCGCAGACAGGCGAGCAGCAGCAGGGTAGCGCGCACAGATGGCCCACACTTTCTGCAGCAGCTCTGACATATTGGGATAATTTTTCAAGAATTTCTGCACCACCAAATTCAGCACATGCGCCAGGCAAGGGATGTGCGTCAAACCGGCTAGTCCCAGAGCTACTACGAGATTTCGCCCATTATCGCACACCACCAGGCCGGTCTTAAAGCTCACTGGCACCAACCACTCATCGGTCTGGTGTTCCATGCCCGTCCACAGCTCCTGCGCGGTGTGGGGTTTGTCCCCCAAACAGATAAGTTTCAAAACTGCCTACTGTCGTTTACCCCTGGCTGTGCTGAAGTTGGTGGTGAAGGTGTTACGCTGACCGGATGAGGAACCTGTAGAGGATGAGGAAGCGGAGTAGGAGGAGGAAGCAATCCTCGGTGGGGAAAGGACATGCGCCAAACTGCTATCTGCCTCAGGCCCAGCCGCAACTGCATTTACCCAGTGTGTCACCCCTACAATGGAACAGATGGATTTGCTGAATTTATGGGCCTGCCTGTCACATATGCAGTGCAATCCTCAGAGGTACTTTACAACAAAAAATTTTAATATGTCACCCCACAATGGAACAGATGGATTTAACTAATTATATTTCACTCTCAGAAATGCAGCACATGGGTACTTTACAGAAAAAAATGGGTCACAGACGGTATTCTTTTCCCTTCCCCTGGCACATATGCAGTGCAGGTGTACTTTAAAAATGGTTATATGTCGGCCACTGAATTTCAAGAATAGGATTAAATTAATGTCCCTGGTACATATGCAGTGCTGGTGCACTGCTGTTGCACAAAATGGCCGCCGACGCCCACCTAACTAACAGACGGATTAAAACTTTTTTCAGTCTCACTGGGATCAGGGCAAGGTACAAAAATGTTGTATTGCACCCCCAAAACAAAAAACTATGTAGATCGCAGACTTCACACCAAGTGCAGATATCAGTGTCTTTCCTAATCTCTCCCTCACAGCAGCAGCATCCTCTCCCTACACTAAGCACAGCAGAGTCACGTGCAGCGCTACGTGACTCCAGCTTATATAGAGGCTGGGTCACATGCTGCACTTGGCCAATCACAGCCATGCCATTAGTAGGCATGGCTGTGATGGCTTCTAAGGGCACACGAGTAGGGTTGAGCGAACCCGAACTGTAAAGTTCGGGTTCGTACCGAACTTTAGGATTTTTGGACCCCGGACCCAAACCCGAACATTTCAGTAAAATTTCAGGTGTAGGTTCGTTGTTCAGCGATTTCTTGGCGCTTTTTGAAAGGCTGCAGAGCAGCCAATCAACAAGCTTTTAACTGTGTGACCTTAGAAGCCATCACAGCCATGCCTACTAATCACATGGCTGTGATTGGCCAGTGCAGCATGTGACTCAGCCTCTATATAAGCTGGAGTCACGTAGCGCTGCACGTCACTCTGCTGTTCTTAGTGTAGGGAGAGGATGCTGCTGTGAGGGAGAGAATAGGACAGAATCTGTGATGAGAACTCCAATTGAACTCAGCGATCAACATAGATTTAGTTGTGTGGGTGCAGTGCACAATCTTTTTACCCTGCCCTGAGCCCAGTGACAGAAAAAAATAGCTTTTTTCCGTCTGTTAGTTAGGTGGGCGGCGGCGGACATTTTATGCAAGCTCAGTGCACCAGCACTGCATCTGAGCTTTTGTGACATTCAAATCCAAGCTTGAAATACAGCACTAATAATCATTTTTTTGGGCAAAATACACAATTTTACAGCCCTTGCTGCATCTGCAGTGTGAAATTCAATCTTTATATACAGCTTTCATATTCTGTTAGTAAAAAAACACACTTTTATGGCAATATACAACATCTGGTGCCTTTGCAGGATTAGTCAGTGTGCAATTTAAGCTAGAAATACAGCCATAATTTTCTGGGTTTTTACAAACACCCTATTTGTGCAAAATACACTATTTTACAGCCCTAGCTGCATCTGCACATGTGAAATTCAATCGTTATATACAGCTTTCATATTCTGTTAGTAAAAAAACACCCTTTTTTGCAAAATACTTAATATTGCAGCCCTTGCTGCATCTGTGATTGTTAAAAACCAGTTTTAAAAAATTCTATTATTTTCTGGCTTTGACAAAACAATTTTTTTTGCCAATATCCAACATCTGGTGCCTTTGCAGGATTAGTCAGTGAGCAATTTAAGCTAGAAATACAGCCATAATTTTCTGTGTTTTTAAAAACACCCTTTCTTGGCAAAATACACAATTTCACAGCCCTTGCTGAATCAGCACGTGCAAAATTCAAGGGTTATATACTGCTGTCATATTCTGTTATTAAACAAACAGCCATTTTGGGCAAAAAAACTTTAATTGCGGCCTAGTCTGGATCTGTTCGTGTGAGATACACACTTTAGATACTGTGGTTCTATTCAGTTATTTAAAAAACTGCCATTTTGGGCAAAAAACTTAAATTGCGGCATAGTTTGGATCTGTATGAGTGAGATACACACTTTAGATACTGTGGTTATATTCTTCTATTAATAAAACACCCTTTTTGGGCAAAATACACAATTTTACAGCCCTTGCTGCATCAGCACATGTGAAATTCAAGGGTTATATACTGCTGTCATATTTATTTATTAAACAAACACCCATTTTGTGCAAAAAACTGAATTTTGCAGCCTTTGCTGCTTATGTCATTGTGAGATACACACTTTAGATACTGTGGGTCTATTCAGTTATTTGAAAAACAACCATTTTGGGCAAAAAACGTTAATTGCAGCCTAGTCTGGATCAGTACGTGTGAGATACACCCTTTACATACTGTGGTTCTATTCAGTTATTTGAAAAACAACCATTTTAGGCAAAAGACTTAAATTGCGGCCTAATCTGGATCTGTACGTGTGAGATACACACTTTAGATACTGTGGTTCTATTCAGTTATCTGAAAAACAACCATTTTGGGCAAGATCCTAAATTTGAGAAATATGAGGAGAGTGTTAAATAAGGGACGTGGCCCAGGTCGTGGTGCTGCTGGTGGAGCTCCTGTTTCAGGGAGAGGATGTGGTCGATCTGTGCCAGCTACACGCACAAGTGAAACCCCTTCCTCAGGTGCGAGTAGGCGACACAACCTGTAGCGGTATTTGGTCGGGCCTAATGCGGCTCTACGAATGGTGAGGCCAGAACAAGTACAGGCGATAGTAGATTGGGTTGCTGACAGTGCCTCCAGTTCATTCACATAGTCTCCCACCCAGTTTCCTGCTGAAAGATCAGAGTTGGCACCTGCAGCCGATGCCCATCAGTCTTTCACCTCACCCCCTTGCAAATCAGCCAAGCAGTCTGAGCCCCAAGTCATGCAGCAGTCTCTTCTGCTTTTTGATGACTCTGTTAGCAGGGTTTCCCAGGGCCATCCACCTATCCCTGCCCCAGAAGTGGAAGAGATTGAGTGCACCGATGCCAAACCACTTATGTTTCAAGATGAGTACATGGAAGGACCATTGCAGCACGTCTCGGATGATGACGAAACACAGGTGCCAACTGCTGGGGCTTTCGAAAGTGTGCAGACTGACAAGGAGGGCAAGGGTGAAGACTGGGTGGAAGATGATGTGGAGCACGATGAGGTCCTCGACCCCACATGGAATCAATGTCATGCGAGTGACCTATGTAGTTCGGAGAAAGAGGCGGTGGTCGCACAGAGGCACCAGCACAGCAGAAGAGGGATCAGGGTGCAAAAGCGGAGCGGCCATCCCCTAGACATTAGACCTGCTACTGCCCACCGCAGCAAAGGACCGAGCACACCAAAGCCAGCTCTAAGGAGTTATCTGGTGTGGCAGTTCTTCAGACAATGTGCTGACGACAAGGCATAAAAGTTCTCAACCTGAGCACAACCTGCATGACCAGGCATCTAAGTGCACGAGCTGCAGTGGAGTAGACACCTCAAAAACCAAGAAAGGTCTCTAGCTCCTCCCGTTTCCTCTTCTGCTGCAGTCTCGGCCTCTTCATCCACCTCTGGAGTGACAGTGCCACCTGCCACCCCGCAAACAGGATCTGCCAGCAACACCACCACCTGGGCTGGGTCACCAAGCATCTCCACAATGTCCCACGGAAGCATTCAGCTCTCCATCTCCCAAACACAGGGGAGGAAGAGGAAGTACCCTTCTACCCACCCGCGATTCCTAGCCCTGAATGCCAGCATATCTAAATTACTGGCCTTTGACATGCTGTCATTCCTCTGGTGGAGACGGATAATTTTAAAGGCCTTATGGTGGTGGGTGTACCACAGTAGGTCGTGCCCAGCCGCCACTACTTTTCCAGGCGAGCCATCCCTTCCCTGCACAACCAAGTGGGGGGACAAAATCAGGTGTGCACTGCGCAATGCCATCTGTGGCAAGGTGCACCTCACTACGGATACGTGGACCAGTAAGCACGGTCAGGGACTTTATATCTCCATAACAGCACACTGGGTAAATGCAGTGGCGGCTTGGCCTGAGGTGGATAGCAGTTTGGCGCATGTCCTTCCACCACCGTGGATTGCAGGGCGCTTCAGTTTGCCTCCTGTTGCTTCCTCCTCCTACTCCACTTTCTCATCCTCTACCGGCTCCTCATCCAGTCAGCGTGACACCTTCACCACCAACTTCAGCACAGCCAGGGGTAAACGACAGCAAGCAGTTTTAAAACTTATCTGTTTGGATGACAAATCCCACACTGTGCAGGAGCTGTGGACGGGCCTTGAACAACAGACCGATGAGTGGTTGGTGAAGGTAGGCCTCAAGCCCGACCTAGTAGTGTGTGATAATGGGTGAAATCTTGTAGCAGCTCTGGGACTAGCCGGTTTGACGCACATCCCTTGCCTGGCGCATGTGCTGAATTTGGTGGTGCAGAGATTCCTTAAAAATTACCCCGATATGTTAGAGCTGCTGCATAAAGTGCGGGCCGTCTGTGTGAGCTTTTGGCGTTCTCACCCTGCTGCTGCTCGCCTGTCAGCGCTGCAGCATAACTTCGGCCTTCCCGCTCACCGCCTCATATGCGACGTGCCCACAAGGTGGAAATCCACCTTGCACATGCTGGCCAGACTGTGCGAGCAGCAGCAGGCGATAGTGGAGTTTTAGTTGCAGCACGCACGGTTGAGTCGCTCTGCGGAACAGCGCCACTTCACCACTAATGACTGGGCCTCCATGCGAGACCTGTGTTCCTTGTTGCACTGTTTCGAGTACTCCACCAACATGTTATGGCCAGTGCCGATAACGCCGTTCTCAGCGTTACTTTCCCACTTCTATGCCTCCTTGAAAAAACGCTGCTGGCGATGATGGAAGAGGATGTGGCACAGGAGGAGGAGGAGGAAGAGGGATCATTTCGTAGGGTTTCCGGCCAGTCATTCACAAGTGGCTCTGAGGGTGGGTTCCTGCACCCACAAATCCAAGGTACACTATTGTCCAGCCAGGGCACAGTTCTGGAGGATGACGAGGTGGAGGATGAGGAGGAGGAGATGAAGGAGGAGGAACCATGTTCACAGCAGGGTGGCACCCAGACCAGCTCATGGCCATCACTGGTGCGTGGCTGGAGGGATACAGAGGACACAGACGATACAACTCCCACAGAGGACAGCTTTTTGTTGCCCCTTTGGCAGCCTGGCACACATGAGCGATTACATGCTGCAGTGTCTCCGCAACGACCGCCGAGTTGCCCACATTCTAACTTGTGCTGATTACTGGGTGGCCACGCTGCTGGATCCCCGTTACAAGGACAACGTACCATCCTTTATTCCCTCACAGCGTAATCGTAAGATGCGCGAGTACAAGCGCACGCTGGTAGACGCGCTGCTGGTGGCATTCCCACCTGACAGCGGGGGCACAATGGAAGCACAAGGCGAAGGCAGAGGAGGAGGAAGAGGTCGCCAATGCAGCTGGGGCACCGCCAGCACCTCAGAAGGCAGGGTTAACATGGCCGAAATGTGGAAAAACTTTGTCAGCACGCCACAACAACCAGCACCACCAGCTAATATGGAACGTCTTAGTAGGAGGCAGCATTTCACCAACATGGTGGAGCCGTATGTGTGCACACGCCTACACGTACTGAATGGCGGGTCTGCCCCCTTCAACTTCTGGGTCTCCAAATTGGGCACATGGCCTGAGCTTGCCATTTACGCCTTGGAGGTGCTGGCCTGCCCTGTAGCCAGTGTATTATCTGAACGTATGTTTAGCACAGCAGGGGGCATTCTCACAGACAAGCGCAGCCGCCTGTCCATAGCCAATGTGGATAAGCTCACTTTCATTAAAATGAACCAGGCATGGATCCCACAGGACTTGTCCGTACCTTGTGCAGAATAGACATGTATACCGGCACTAACCAGCCATTGTTATACTGCAGCGCAATTGCTCATTCTTGTATTTTGGATATTTCACACTCTTTTGGAGTGTACTCTAATTAAAAAAATTTTTTTAAATTAAAACCAAAAACCAGTGTTGGCTACCTCGTCCTTCTCCAACGCTGCTTACACCTACACCGCTACATCCACCGCCTCCTCAAACTACTACTCCATATGGACCTCCACCACATAAAACAAATATTTTTTTAGATTTGTACGTATTTTATTTTATCTTATGTCATTTCACTACTTTGTCTGTTACATTTTCAGGGGAAATTCACCAATTTATGGGTGTGATGTACCATTGCTATACCTAGTAGACAGGTTAAAAAAATTCACAAATTTGTCTGTTACATTTTCGGGTGAAATTCACCAATTTGTGGGTGTGATGTACCACTGCTATACCTAGTAGACAGGTTAAAAAAAAACACTAATTTGTCTTTTACATTTTCAGGTGAAATTCACCAATCTTTGGGTGTAATATACCCCTCCTCTACCTAGTTGACAGCTTAATAAATTTCACTAATTTTTCTTTTACATTTTCGGTTGACATTAAACAATTTTTTTCTGTCATAGACACCTGCTCTACCAAGTAGACAGGTTAATAAATTTCACTAATTTTTCTGTTACATTCTTAGGTTAACAAATTTTGGACGTGAATAAACCCCTGCTCTGCATAAGTGACAGGGAATACAATTTCAGAAATTCTTCTTTACTTGATGCGCGCCACCTCCTTTTATTCAATGCTTAAACTTTAACAACTTGTCGCACATTTGCGCTTCAATAATTTGTCCCACATTTGCGCCTCAATAACGTTTCCCATATTTCTGCTTGATCAAAATAAAATGTCATCCATTTATCTCCCTTGGATGCGGTCTCTCACTCCCTCTCCGGCGTGGAACCCTAATTCGCCGATAACCGTGATCAACATCGTAGGCTCAGAAAAGAACATCGAAAGTTGATAGAGAAGATATCCAAATGGATGGTGGATGTCACGGGGGCACCTCTGCATAGGTGACAGTAACATAAATTTAAAAAAATCGTCTGTTACATTATCAGGTGACATTTTACCAATTTTGCCGGATAGAAACCCCTGCTCTGCATAGGTGACAGGGAATACAATTTCAGAAATTCTTCTTTAATTGATGCGTGCCACCTCCTTTCGTGGTCTCTCTTTCTCACGCTCCCTCTCCGGCATGGAACCCTAATTCGCCGATAAACGTGATCAACATGGTAGGCTCAGAAAAGAACATCGAAAGTTGATAGAGAAGATTTCCAAATGGATGGTGGACGTCACAGGGACGTGCAATCAGGCAGAAGTTATCTAGAGTCAATAAAGCGGCAGCAGGGCCTCTACTGGCTAACGTTTCCAAATCCAAAATACCACAGTGACATTCCCTATAATTTTTTTATTAATCATTCCAATAACAGGGCATCTTAAGAGTCCTGTATTGTTATTTATCGTCACTACCTCCCCGAGTCGGGAGTGGGTAATTGCCTATTATACTCGATTATATTTAATTTCATCCATTGACCTCCCTTGGATGTGGTATTCCTTTCTCAGGCTCCCTCTCCGGCCTGGAACCCCGAATCCTCGCCACCCGTGATCACCATGGTAGGCGCATAAAAGAACTTTGAAAGTTGATAGAGAAGATATCCAATTGGATCGTGGACATCACGGGGACGTGCGACATTATGGAGCAGTATGTATGCACACACCTACACGTACTGAATGATGGGTCTGCCCCCTTCAACTTCTGGGTCTCCAAATTTGGCACGTGGCCTGAGCTTGCCCTTTACGCCTTGGAGGTGCAGGCCTGTCCTGCAGCCAGTGTATTGTCTGAACGTGTGTTTAGCACGACTGGAGGGTGTTATCACAGGTTAAATTTCCAAATGTTTTGGGGTGTACCCTAATAAAAAAATAATAATAATATTTAAAACAAAAAAACTGTGTAGGCTTCCTCCTCCTCCTCTACAGCCGCTTCCACCTACACCACCACATCCACCGCCTCCTCAACCTCCTACTCCATATGGGCCTCGTCCGTCTAGATCAAAAGTATTATTATTTTTTTTTTTACGTATTTTATGTTATTTAAAGTCATTTCCCTATCCACTTTTGTTTGCAGAGCACTTGCCATGCTCTTAACCACATTTTGCTGGCATTTGCATACCTCTAGCCCTTTCCATAACATTTTTACAGCTATTTTAGAGCTCAAAAGTTCGGCTCCCCACTGACTTCAATGGGGTTCGGGTTTGGGGTCAAGTTCGGGTCCCGAACTCGAACTTTTTTGTGAAGTTCGGCCGAACCCATCGAACCCGAACATCCAGGTGTCCGCTCAACTCTACACACGAGTTAAACACTTGTTGATTGGCTGCCCTGCAGCCTTTCAACATGCGCCATTAAATTGCCGAACACCGAACTCGAACCCAAACTTTTACGAAAATGTTCGGGTTCGGGTCCGGGTACAAAAATCCCCTAAAGTTCGGTACGAACCCGAACTTTACAGTTCGGGTTTGCTCAACCCTAATCATAAGGAGGATACCAAAAAGGGGAAAGCAGTCGGCACTCCTCTGGCAGAGTCGTGGTGCACGCGTCCAGGGTATGAAAAGCCCACTTGCAATATGGAACAGAAGACCGGCACTTCACAGGTGGAATCTTCAAACTTTTATTTCAGCATAGGAGGAAATAGCGCAGAAGCGACACGTGTTTCGGCTCAAGTGTGAGCCTTTGTCAAGCATAGTGAACCATTGCATGAAACACATTTAAATAGGCCGCCTACATGGGCGTCGAACGTGATGAAGTCACCATAGGAACGGAGATACAAATCATAAGGTGCAACAATTCTCTACATTGTTGCAACAAGGTACTATGCTGTATGTGATACAATTACATCTTTAAGAGTATTACAGAAAAGAGAAATCAATAGTAGACATGGGATACAATAAATCTAGAAATTACAATAAACATATTCAATGTAATGATAATAATAATCATCTATTTGAGAACTAAATAACCCACTGGCTATCTCAAAATATCGACATATTAAATCTTGCTGCTTTTTTCTTTTTTTCAGATACTTCATTATTTTCATTTTCTCTGTGACTGAATGAATAAAGAATACATATAGTACATTAAAAATGTAATTACAGTAGAATTTCCTTTGGATCTTACAGGAATGCACTCAAATCATATTCTCGATTTAAACCTTTCGGTTCAATGGTCTGCAGGGTGTGAATCCAAAAACTTTCACGTTTTTTCAGTAATAGCAACCTGTTGCCACCTCTGCGTGGTGGCAGTACCTGCTCAATTATTTGAAATCTTAATTGTGAGACATTGTGAGCACACCTGTCAAAATGAAGGGGAACAGGCAATAGCAAATTTTTCTTAATTATGGTCGATTTGTGATTACTGAACCTGTCCTTCATTCTGACAGATGTCTCACCAATGTACAATAGGCCACAAGGGCATTTTAGCAGATATATAACAAAATTGCTATCGCAAGTGAAGAAACCTTTTACTGGAAATTTCTTACCAGTGTGTGGATGAAAAAAGGATTTGCCCTTAATTACCGCAGAACAGTGAACACACTGTAGACAGGGGAAAGTGCCTCTTTTTGGTGTGGAAAGAAAAAGTTGACGGGGCATGCTAGTAGTACCACCTATGTCCGCTTTTACAATAGTGTCTCTAATGTTCCTGGTTCTCTTATAGCAGATCATAGGGATATTGTGAAATTCGGCAACATCTGGATAAGCTGAGCGCATAATCCCCCAGTGTTTATTAACCACATGACAAAACTTATTTATCCAGGGGTGATATTTGACAATAAACGGTAACCGCTTATTTTCAACATGGGGCTTGAATGTCTCAATCTTACATTTCTCTATCTCTGAATCTAAGAGGGGTTTAGGATATCCCCTTAGCAAGAATTTTTCTGCCATTTCATTGAATCTGACCTCCCTCACTGATGGATCTGACACAATCCTCTTGATACGCTTAAACTGTGAGGAGGGTAAAGACCTTTTCACCGACGGTGAATGGTTGCTAGAGTAGTACAACAAACTATTCTTATCAGTTTTTTTGATGTATAGATCAGTCTGTACACAACCATCATGACCCTTTATCAAAGTATCTAAAAAATTTATTTTGTCATGGTCATGCTGCACTGTAAAGCACAACTCGGGCCATATATTGTTAATGTACTGGGTCAATTTTTCCAAGGACTCAATGCCGCCCCGCCATACGCAAAAAATGTCGTCTATAAAACGACGCCAGGCAATACACGATTGTTTATATAATGGATTTACGTATATGAATTTCTCCTCAAGCCACGACATATAGCTATTTGCGTACGGCGGTGCGGCATGCGAGCCCATCGCGGTACCCCGTTTCTGCTGAAAGAATGTGTCCTGGAACAGAAAATAATTTTCCTGTAAAGTCAGTGCCAATAATTGTAGAAAAAATTGTTTTTCTTGACTAGAATATTCTGACTGTTCCAGGATCCATTTTACGGCAGTAAGACCTTTTGTGTGCTCAATAGATGTGTAAAGACTGCACACATCAAATGTTACCAATAAATCTCCTACCTCAAGACGTAAATTTTTAATGTCTAACAAAAATTGATTAGTGTCAAGTACAAAAGATGGCATTTTTTTCGTTAATGGGGTGAGGACTTTTTCAATCAACATGGCTGGTGCAGATAAGATGGAGTCATTTGATGCTACAATGGGCCGTCCCGGGGGGGCTGTCATACATTTGTGAATTTTAGGCAACGTGTATAAAACTGGTGTGACAGGATGTTGATTTATCAGAAATTGACAAAATTTTTCATCGAGCAGACCCAATTCTTTGTATGTGTGAACAATACTGGTTAATTTACGTTTAATATCATAAACAGGGTCTCTATTTAGAGGTTGATAAGTATCTCTGTCGGACAGTTGTGTCAAAATTTCTGAGATGTAATACTCTCTATCCAGCATAACTAGAGAGCCACCTTTATCCGCTGGTTTAAAAATAACAGATTTGTCATCCAGTATACTGCGTAATGCCTGTCTCTCTTCCTTTGACAAATTATGCGCTATAGTTAAACCATCATGTTGTATGTCAGACAAAATAGCATCAAAATCCCTTTGCACCAGAGATATGAAAGCCTCTGTTGGATGTTGTGTTTTAGGAGGTTGAAAATGACTTTTCAGTCTCAAGCCAAATTTGCTTAATGTTAAACCACTAGTAACAGGTGCATTAATCACAGAGGCTGACACATTCCCTGCTGCAAAATGAGCCTTCAATCTAACACTTCTAAAAAATCGGCGACAGTCCATATCAAACTGAAAAGTATCAAATGATTCAGTCAGTTGGACTAAAGGATAGACCTTTCTCCAATAACTGCACCTGAATAGGAGTCAGATTTTTAGATAATATGTTATATAGCAAAGTCTCGTTTATACCTGGGACCTGGTGGTCATAGACGCTTGTGTTTCTCCTGTAGTGCCGTCCTGCTCTCCTTGTGTTCTTCCTCTTCGGCGTCTTTGTCCTAAAAAAGGCGCCTGAGGGCGTACACCGGTGGAATAATCGCTGCCTGATCCTGATGATTGAGAGCCTGTTCAGCGTGTAAAGCGTCTTGTCAATGGAATAGCTGTACCCAGCGAGTCCTGCCATTTGTATATCCTTTTATTTTGATAGTCCTCCAAGTCACGCGTATACTTTTTACGCTTGGTAGCTTCAATGTCCTTTTTCAGATCGCTGCAATTTTTATCAATCTTTTGTTTTAAAGATATCAAATCTTCAGCAGTGAGAGAATCCTGTAGTTGCTGTTCAATCGATGAAATATGAATCTTGGTCTCAGCAATAGATGTGTTCAAATGTTCTATGGTAAGTATCATTAAATCATGAGAACACTTGTTAAGTATGTTGGCAAATTGAGTGCAATACTGCAGATCATCACAGAAAAAAGTGGGTCTCAGATTAACCCTCAAAACGGTTACCGTTTATTGTCAAATATCACCCCTGGATAAATAAGTTTTGTCATGTGGTTAATAAACACTGGGGGATTATGCGCTCAGCTTATCCAGATGTTGCCGAATTCCACGATATCCCTATGATCTGCTATAAGAGAACCAGGAACATTAGAGACACTATTGTAAAAGCGGACATAGGTGGTACTACTAGCATGCCCCGTCAACTTTTTCTTTCCACACCAAAAAGAGGCACTTTCCCCTGTCGACAGTGTGTTCACTGTTCTGCGGTAATTAAGGGCGAATCCTTTTTTCATCCACACACTGGTAAGAAATTTCCAGTAAAAGGTTTCTTCACTTGCGATAGCAATTTTGTTGTATATCTGCTAAAATGCCCTTGTGGCTTATTGTACATTGGTGAGACATCTGACAGGTGTGCTCACAATGTCTCACAATTAAGATTTCAAATAATTGAGCAGGTACTGCCACCACGCAGAGGTGGCAACAGGTTGCTATTACTGAAAAAACGTGAAAGTTTTTGGATTCACACCCTGCAGACCATTGAACCGAAAGGTTTAAATCGAGAATATGATTTGAGTGCATTCCTGTAAGATCCAAAGGAAATTCTACTGTAATTACATTTTTAATGTACTATATGTATTCTTTATTTATTCAGTCACAGAGAAAATGAAAATAAGGAAGTATCTGAAAAAAAGAAAAAAGAGCAGCAAGATTTAATATGTCGATATTTTGAGATAGCCAGTGGGTTATTGAGTTCTCAAATAGATGATTATTATTATCATTACATTGAATATGTTTATTGTAATTTCTAGATTTATTGTATTCCATGTCTACTATTGATTTCTCTTTTCTGTAATACTCTTAAAGATGTAATTGTATCACATACAGCATAGTACCTTGTTGCAACAATGTAGAGAATTGTTGCACCTTATGATTTGTATCTCCGTTCCTATGGTGATGTGACTTCATCACGTTCGACGCCCATGTAGGCGGCCTATTTAAATGTGTTTCATGCAATGGTTCACTATGCTTGACAAAGGCTCACACTTGAGCCGAAACACGTGTCGCTTCTGCGCTATTTCCTCCTATGCTGAAATAAAAGTTTGAAGATTCCACCTGTGAAGTGCCGGTCTTCTGTTCCATAATCATAAGGAGGAGTGGCTGCCTCCAGAACGATTCCAAGAGCCGCTTTAGTTCTCAATAATCGTTCTGGCGGCACACTCCTCAAATGATGCACCAGAGTTCAGCCAAAATGGTCAAAGTGGTCCTCCTGCCGGGCTCTAGCCAAGTACTCCAGGACCTGGCTATTGACTAGAGTCTCGGCAGGAGGCATGGGGCGTCTTCTTGGCCGGCTGCATATGGGCAAAGTGTGGGGGAGGGGGGGGAATGGACGCGCTTCTGCTGATGTTGTGGGTTTCTCCACACTCTCTGCAGGTGGGCCAGAGGGAGTCTCCTCCTAACACGTGCTCGAGTGCTGTGGTGCATATTCATCAGCTTCCTCTTCAAGGTTGTCCTCCATTCTTAATTTAAAAAAAAACATTAATATGTGAACACAATGTTTTGATAAAAATAGTCACATCACATCTTACTATCTTCGGCCAAATACATTAACCACATTGTACTACATTAAAGAGGACCTTACACCACTCCTGACATGTCTTCTTTAATTACTTCATGTGTTCCCCGTGTAATAATCGTTAATTTCTAACGACAATTTGTTTTCCCTTAGTCCTAACAGCAGCACAGATGGGGTTAACCACCCCCCGTGGACTGGTAGGACCGACAGACTTTTTAATGAGCCCAAGTAATCAAAACAATCAAACAATTAAGTATCCCATATAAAGGAGGGAATAACCCCCAGCCCACTGTGTTATAGCAAGAAGAGAACTAGCCTTACTAGGGTGCGATATTTGTGTGCTGCTGTTAGGACTAAGGGAAAAAAATTATCGTTAAAAATTAACAATTCCCTTACGTCCTACCAGCAGCACAGATGGGGAGATAGCAAGAAGAACCCCTAGGGAGGGCCCTCATGCTTGGCAGAATCAAGTATAGTCTGCCCAAAGGCCAAGTAGTCAGCTAATCTGGCATCCAATCTATAATGGGAGATGAATGTTGATTCAGAGCTCCAGGAGGCAGATCATGTCGAGAGGAAGAAGACTCCTGTCGGCAAAAGAAGTAGCTACGGCCCTAGTAGAATGGGCCTTCACAAACCCCGGAGGAGATTGGAAAACAAAGGATTCCCTAATAGCCTCCTTAGTCCATCAACTGATGGATGGTTTAGATGCCTTACGGCCTTTAAACTTACCGGCAAACAGGATTAGAAGATTTTCATCTTTCCTGAACTCCTCTGATATATCCACATAGATCAAGAGGCATCTCGAGATGTCCAGAGGATGTCTAACATCCCGGGAGGGATATCACCTGGTTGATATTCTGGAACGATGGAACTTTAGGCCTAAAGTACGGGAGAAACCTTAGAAGGACCCGATCTTGCAGAGAGATAGTATAGGGCTCGTGTGCTGAGAGAGCTTTAAGCTCAGAGACCCTCTTGGCAGAAGTCACTGCAAGGAGAAAAACAAGTTTCCATGTGACGAACTTGAAATCCACCTCCTCCATAGGCTCAAAGGGGGGAAATGCTAACCCCTTGAGAACTACTGATAAATCCCATTGAGGAATGGGTCTCAGTACTGTAGGCTTTAATCTTTCAGCTCCTTTAAGGAATCGTTTGATGAGCGGCTCCTGAGAAAAAGACCTGTTAAGGCAAGCTGAGATGGCTGAAACACGAACCCTCAGAGTAGATGGAGCAAGGCCCTTGTCAAGGCCGTCTTGCAGAAACTGAAGAATGGCGGAGAGGGGTGGATCTGCAGATGCCACCTCCTTAGAAGTACACCATGATGAGAAAATCCTCATAATCCATGAGTAGGCTCTCTTGAATGAGACAGCATTCTCAGGACCGACTCTGAAAGCCCTTCGATTCTGGGAAGGGACTGATCAACCTCCAGGCTGTCAGATTGAACTTGTGCAGATCTGAGCAGAGGTGAGTGTCCCACGACACCAGGGTCTGCTGTGGTGGGAGCCTCCAATATTGCCCTTGAGTCATTTGGGTGAGCTGGGTAAACAGGATCTCTTTTGCCAAACCGGTATGATGGCTATCACCGAGGCCTGATCCTGACGGATTGATTTTCATCAATACTCTCGGAATCATGGAAAACGGAGGGAAGATGTAAGCCAGCCTGAACCTCCAGGATATTGACAGAGCATCTATCACCAGGGGGTTGTCCTCTCTGTAAAGGGAGCAAAACCTCTCCACCTTGGCATGAACCTTGTTGCCATAAGATCCACCTCTGGCATCCCCCACTTCAGGACTATCTCCTTGAATATCTCTGGATGTAAAGACCACTCCACTGTTGGAAGACCGTCCGCTATCAGCCAATCTGCTATCATATTGAGGGAGCCCCCGAATGTGGATCGCAGATTGGTGGGAAAGGTTCGACTCTGCCCAATCCAGAATCACCCTGATCTCTGATAAGAGGGGAAGTGATCTCGCGCCTCCCTTCTTGTTGATGCAAAGTACCGCAGTCATATTGTGTGACTGGACTTTCACAGCTTTGCCCTTGATCTGAGGGGGGAAGTGAAGGAGGGCTAGCCGGATAGCTTGAATCTTGCGGAGATTGGATGAGAGAAGCCGCTCCTGAGGAGACCAGGTTCCGTGGACTGGAGTGTCGTCTAGGTGAGCGCCCCAGCCAACTTGGGACGCATCTGTTGTCAATATGATCTTCAGACTTCCCGTCTGAAAGATGGAACCACCATCTGAGGGAATACCGAGTTCGCCAAGACAGGGAGCACAGGGAGTTTAGCCCAGCGGGGCTGCCATTCCATTTGGACAGGACCTCCGACTGTAGAGGATGGAGGTGCCATAGAGCCCAAGGGGCTGCTTCCGCAGCCACTGACATGAGCCCCAACATCTTGATGAGAGTCCAAATTGGGACTCACCGAGGAACGGATAGGAACTCTGCCGTGTTCTGTATTCGGGATCTTCTTTCTGGAGTCAACTGGAGAGACATCCCGACAGAGTCGAATATGAAGCCTAGCTATCTTACTGAAGTCGATGGGCTCACGTTTGACTTCTGCCAGTGGATAATACAACCCAGGCGGAACAGAAAGGAGATTGCTACATGAAGATGGTGGGTTAGGACCACTAGAGAAGAGGCTTTTAAAAGCCAATCGTCCAGATAAGGAATGATGGTCAGTCCTTAAAGTCTTAAAACCGCCACCACAGAAACCACCACCTTGGTAAAAGTGTGAGGGGCAGAAGGAATGCCAAAAGGAAGGGCAACAAACTGAAGGTGTCTGCCAATACCCGACACCTGGACCGCGAGATATCTCCTGGAAGCAGGATGAATCGGGATGTGCAGATATGCATCTTTGAGGTCCAGGGTTGCCATCACATCTCCAGGATTGAGACCTGATGGTCTCCATACGAAACTTCACCTTCCTTATAAATCGATTTAAAATACCTCAGATCAATAATCATCAGGAGATTTCCTGATGTCTTGGGAACCAGAAAAACTGGTGAGTAGATCCCTAAGCCCCGTTCCCCTGCCGGCAGGACGGCAGGAGTAACAGGATTCATTCAAGAGCCTCGAGGAGACCCATAGTCAGGAGGTGGATCTTTTATCCTTGGCTCCTTCGCGAGAGCGCCTCAAACCTCTTCGCTGTGCTCCCCAGTCCCTTCGAGCTCTTGACTGCTGGCCAGACCTACCACCATGGTTCTGTCTGCCCCGCCCTTCCATAATCTTATCTAGGCCTTCCATAATCTTATCTAACTCTAAGCCGAAGAAACGGTTGGGCTCAAAGGGAAGGCCACATAAGTTATATTTAGAGGAGTTGTCAGCGACCCAAGGCTTAAGCCACAAAGGCCTACGGGCCGCTGACACAAGGGCCATGGATTTGGCCACCAATTTCAGTTGAAGCTGCTCAGTATCACACAAGAAATCCATGGCCAGGTTAACGGTCTTGTAAGCAGACAGAATGTCGTCACAAGACACCTTCTGATCCACGTCCATCTGAATCTGGTTCAGGCGAGTCCGTAGGAATGTAGAGACCTCGGTAGCAGCAATGGCTGAAGAAGTGGAAACTGCGGCTGCCGTATAACCTCTCCTCAGAGTGCACTCAGCTCTCCTGTCAAGGGGATCCTGCAGACCAGACCCATCGTCCGCTGGAACCAGAGTGCATCTGGACAACTTGGCAATAGCCATGTTCACCTTGGGAATGGAACCCCACGATTCCACCAAGGATTTAGCCATCGGGAACACTGTTCTAAATTTCTTAGTTAGAACCAGACCTTTCTTGGGTTTCTTCCACTCTGTATGCATGACAGAGAGGAGGGTCTAATCCGCTTTAAAGACACGAAGTACCCGACTAGCGGGATCGGAGGGCTCCCCCGGGTCAACTTCATGGTCCCCTAACCTGATGTACTTGAGTAACTTTTGTGTCTTTTCTGGAGAAAAAAAGCACGAAGTAAGCTCCTCCTCATCCGAGGAGGAAAAAACTAAGGAGACCACAGAAGGTCTCTCCACAGGAGCAGAGGACTCCATAGGGGTCTGAGCAGGAAGCCTTTCATCAAGCAGGCTTACGATTCCCTTGATTGTCCCATCTACATAGCTCTTCACCTATTGATACATGTCCTGCATCGTAGGTTCACTCGAAGGTTGGACCCTCGGATGGCAGCTGTCACACCTGGAGTAGGGACAGCTATCCTCCAAAAGAGCGCTACAATCGTAGCAGGATAAGTGCTTCCTTTTGGAACTCACCTTTCTGCCTTCCGAATCCCGCGGAGAAGACATCACTGTGGGAAAAAAGACAAGTAAATAATTAGTAAATGACATATAAATGTTAAGGAGAAAAGGTAAATGAGGACCAGAAGAACAAGGCACCAATAAGTGAAGAAACACCAACTTATAGGGACTCTGGGAGCTAGCTTGAGAAACATGTGCAGCCAGAGACCAAGCTGGTGGACAATGCTTCCTTAAATAGGGAAGAGGTTGGGCCCAGAATAAAAGTTTTCCCCTAAAACAGGCAATACTATAAATCCTCCAAACAGGAGGAAAAGAACGCAGAGTGTATCATAAAATCCTCAGCGAACGCCAAACCGCGTCGTGAGGAAAGCCCGGAAGTGACGTCAGAGCACTCCAACGTCACTTCCAGAAGATGGCGGCGCCCAGCGGCCGTGAGAAAATGACCGAGGATGCCGCCAAAACCCCCGCAGCAAAGCGCGGCTGCGCGGAGCCGGCAGCATGTAAGCTGCCGGCCAAGTTGCTCAAAGAAAAAAGGGCAAAAGCCTGGAAAAAATAGGGGTAGCACCCCAAGACACCTAAAAATATCTTCCTAGAAAAAAATGGGGAATCACCGCCCAGTCCACCTGTCCGGGAGGACAGAAAAAAACACAGTGGGCTGGGGATGATTCTTTCCTTTATAGGGGATACTTAATTGTTTGATTGTTTTGATTACTTGGGCTCATTAAAAATTCCAAGGGTCCTACCAGTCCACGAGGGGTGGTTAACCCCATCTGTGCTGCTGTTTGGACGTAAGGGAAACATTATGGACCATCTATTCTTATGAATCAATGTAGTGGTGTTTCTTTATTATTCCTGCTAGAAGTTTTAATTAAATTGCTATTAGCCTTCAATAAGGGTACAAAGGGGTGGTAACAGGTTGTGGCAGTGTACCTGCACAGACTCATTAGATCCAATCACTGCTGCCATGTTTATTTGTGCAGGTATACACCCCCAACTTCTTAGTACCCCTCGGTACCCTTATTGAAGGCTAATAGCAATTCAATTATAACATGCATGAAGCTATTCAAACAGGTATGTCAGGAGTGGTGACAGGTCCTATTTAAACTAACCAACATATTACATATGTGGGCATGTACCAACATATTACATATGTGGGCATGTAGCAACATTACATAAATCAGAAGTGACATAGCTGGCCATAGCAAATTATCGGATTCCCCTTGGAAGGTTTTTCACCTACTTTTGCAAAAGAAAGGATAATTCGGCTTGGTTGCTTTTGCCAACTATGACATTTATAATTTATACATTGTTAAAAATTACATTAGTCAACATACAGGGCCAGATTTATCATTAGCTCAAGTCAAAATAATGGAGTGAAAACTGCGCAAAAATTTGCGACTTTTATTGGCTCTACGCTATGGTCGCCAGTTTTCTGAAAGTGGCCGTGTTTTCTTATGTAAATGAATCTCTAGACAGATTTAATATTGCGACAATTAAAAACATCGCAAAAAATTGCGCAATTTCGCTCCATTGAGGACCATGTGACTATATGACTTTTTAATAGAACATGCAATTTTTTCGTAAAGACTTGTGCCTTTTGTAAAGCCGCTTACTGAAGGATGAACTGCTACCGTCAAACCACATTTATCACAGTATTAAAGGACCATTAATAAATCTGACTTAGCCAAAAGTGACTTTGGACATATGTAAAAGTGGAGTAAGATGTAAGTGTAATTGTAACGAAATCCGTAGTGAATAGACAGATAGATAGATCTCATATTCTCCTAAACTTACATGATCAATAGCTAAATGCATAGCAGGGGCTAATTGATCTATTAAGCAAATGAAAATGATGCCTCTAGATGCCAGCCCATCTGAAGACTAGGTGAGACACTCCACATTCTCAGAGGAAGCCCCCATTTAGCACTGGCCTGCTAATTGAAAACCATTTGGGCATCCTAATGAAGACCTGGGAGGGGGATACTTAAAATGCACAGCCACCCTAGACATGCTGGCTGCTAGACCAGTGGGTGGTATAATCCATTCAGTAGATGAATGAAATAATATCAGAAGCCATAACTCCGACCTCATGGCACCCACAGCATCAGAACCCTAATAATTGTGTTCAGCCTGACATGGGCTTCGGGCAGAGTCTATGCGCTCCATACTGGACAGGAGGCATTTCTCTGTATTCAGGATCTGGCCTTCTGGAATTCATAACTCAATCACATTTGGTGTCTGTATGACCGAGACAAAGCGACTCAGATTGTGGGATCATACCTGTACCCGCAGTCCCTGTCATACAGCGAGGAATCGCCGTGATTCATATTGCCACCTCAATCAGTCTTCTGGGAAGGTGGGGCAGAAACCTGAATAATATCAGACGTCCCAGAAGGCTGGACCGAAAGGAGGGAGGTTCCCTCACAGCCCACCCTTCGGCTGAGGGGGGATAAAAATGGGTGTTTCCTTGTGGTCTTATAGAACTTGCTCTTTCGTAACCTGTGTTACTGTGTTAAATTTGGCTTGAGAGAATATCTGAGTATAGGCCCCTATTGCCTTATAGTATAGGTGGTGGCAGCTATTGTGATAGAAAATATTGGGGTGTTAGAATCTAGGGGGGTAAGTTAGCATAATTCCGTCATCTAGAATAGGTGGGTGGGAATTTCTGTGGTAACTTCATGAGCTCGCTAGAATAATTCACCCCAGTGACGTGACCTATTGAGTAGGAATCATGACAGTAATGATAAATCTGGCCCACAGTGTGTATAGCTAGACATGTAGTCGTCATTGTTTATTAATAACTTACGGACGCAGGTCGATGATCGGACGCAGGAACATGAGCTGTTCACGAAACATATAGAGCCTTTTCCTGGAAGAGCCCGACCCACTGCGGCCTTGATGAATCATCTCCTTCCTGAATTGGTCCCTGCAGCTCCGCAACCAGTTCTTAACTTCATGAACTTTGTAATAAAAATCCAAGAAAGGAACATTTACCAAACAATACAATACTACAGAGGACAACGTATGACATGTGCTATGCTAGGGAGGACAGCTAGGATCACACATGTATAGATTGGCCACTTACCCAACCTCTGGCGACTGGCCGAAAAGACCTCCTGGCTACTTCCACCCATGCGGCATCCTTCTTATAGCGGTCGAGATAGTCCCCCGACCTGCTGTCCCAAAGGCAGGACCTCTCCTGCACGAGGACTATCAGCCTCTCCACATCCATTAATGATTTTGTAGCTTTGGACATGCTTAAATTGCTCAAATCGCTCCCCAAGGGCAGAAGACTCACCAAATGCAACCTTCTCACCTCACTGCCTGGACTGTGAAAATGAACTTCCTGTCTTAAATCCCTTCACTGTTGCTAAGTTACTTGCCCTTAAAACGCAACGCAGTTTCTACTACAGCTCCTGTAGGAAAAGAGCACCAATAGTGTAGTACCGTATAAGCTCCTCACCTGCACTTTTTTCGCTAATCTAACTCACAGGGGTAGGTGGAAATCAGGCACATCAGACACATTAGACACTAAAGACCATTTCATCCAACTATAAATCCTCTGATGTTCCTTTTCTTTTTTCCTTATGGTTCTATATAATATAAAACCTCCAATAGTGAAGAGCTGCTATCCAGTAAAATAAAACCTTTTTATTATAATCACAAATGTAGGTGGACACATAAGCGGATAAAACAAATAGCAGCCTACTGCTTTTGCCCGACCCGGGTTTCGCTCCAAAGCTTCATCAGAGGCGTAACCTAAAATTCCACATCCCGTCTTTAAATACACCCTTCCTTCCCCCATCTCTGTCTAAAACACTTAAAAAGACAATTCTTCCTCCTTTCTTTTAAAACCAACTATCCACATTTCCCATCAGTCACTTGTCTAAAAAAAAAGCAATTTCTTTCATTATTACTTTTATTTCATTACTTTCCACAAATGCTATGTTGTACACACCAATCAGGGTCACATGTGCTGTTACTTTCATTCATCCATGAATACTATGTTATACGCACCAGTCAGGGTCACATGTCCTGTTCTAACCTATCCTATACCAGACAGCGCACACACCCTCTCTGGCTTGTTCCAGCATTCATTCATCAGGAGTCCAGCTCTAGTCTCCGCCTCAGATGACGTAACATCCTACCTAGCCTCAAGGTATGTGTATGCGGGATCTACATTGGTGTGGGGAACTTATCTTCTATAGCGTCTTCATTCAATCTACGAGACAGGGTGTAAGATCAAATTCCACATTAAGGCCTTTTGGTTGAAGTGCGTCAAACTCGTAAATCCATTTGACTTTGTGGCGATCTATCTTTGCCACGGTATTCCCTCCTCTCCAATTACTTTCACTATTTCTATCCCCATAAATTTTAACCCTTTCCGGTTCTTCTGATGGGTGCTCTTGAAATGCAGAGATACCCCATGCGATTCTAGGCCCTTCTTTATATTTCTAATGTGCTCCTGCACCCGGACTTTCAGCTTTCTGCTTGTTCGGCCCACATACTGGACCACTCCTGAGGTTTCACAAGTAATTTCCCCCATAACTTTAAAGTCCTTATTTCTTGCATTTGAATGTACTATTGACGCATACCTCTCTTTTTGTATTCTATTTTTACATGGAGGGCAAAAGCTGCACCATGTGAACTTTTCCTGTACTTTCTCCTTGCCTTCCAATGGGATAGCACTATGGACCAAGTGATTACGAAAATTAGGGGCTTTTCTAAAAATAACATCCGAAGGATCCAGTATTTCTTTCCCTAACACATGGTCATTTTTGAGTACTCCCCAGTTTTTTTTTTTATTGCGTTCTTCACCAGTCCAGCTTGCACGGTATATTGATTTTTTAAAAAATATCTAAAATCATCCTTTTTTTCTTTATTTCCATTTTTTTCAATTTCCTGGCTACACATAAGATCTTCTCTCTTGTAGCCTTTTTCAGCAAACCTATCCTGTATCACTATACTCTTTTCTCTGAAGGTAATTACATCCGTGCAATTCCGATAAATTCTTTTAATCTGGCATTTTGGAATATTTCTCAACCAGGGCTTATAATGGCAACTTTGTATACAGTCAGGTCCATAAATATTGGGACATCGACACAATTTTAACATTTGGCTCTATACACCACCACAATGGATTTGAAATAAAACAAGATGTGCTTTAACTGCAGACTGTCAGCTTTAATTTGAGGGTATGTACATCCAAATCAGGTGAACGGTGTAGGAATTACAACAGTTTGCATATGTGCCTCCCACTTGTTAAGGGACCAAAAGTAATGGGACATCATAATAATAATCATAAATCAAACTTTCACTTTTTAATACTTGGTTGCAAATCCTTTGCAGTCAATTACAGCCTGATGTCTGGAACGCATAGACATCACCAGATGCTGGGTTTCATCCCCGGTGATGCTCTGCTAGGCCTCTACTGCAACTGTCTTCAGTTCCTGCTTGTTTTTGGGGCATTTTCCCTTCAGTTTTGTCTTCAGCAAGTGGAATGCATGCTCAATCGGATTCAGGTCAGGTGATTGACTTGGCCATTGCATAACATTCCACTTCTTTCCCCCTAAAAAACTCTTTGTTTGCTTTTGCAGTATGCTTTGGGTCATTGTCCATCTGCACTGTGAAACGCCGTCCAATGAGTTCTGAAGCATTTGGCTGAATATGAGCAGATCATATTGCCCAAAACACTTCAGAATTCATCCTGCTGCTTTTGTCAGCAGTTACATCATCCATTGGCAGCCACATCCAGAGAACCAGTTCCATTGGCAGCCATACATGCCCACGCCATGACACTACCACCACCATGCTTCACTGATGAGGTGGTATGCTTAGGATCATGAGAAGTTCCTTTCCCTCTCCATACTCTTCTCTTCCCATCACTCTGGTACAAGTTGATCTTGGTCTCATCTGTCCATAGGATGTTGTTCCAGAACTGTCAAGGCTTTTTTAGATGTTGTTTGGCAAACTCTAATCTGTCCTTCCTGTTTTAGAGGCTCACCAATGGTTTACATCTTGTGGTGAACCCTCTGTATTCGCTCTGGTGAAGTCTTCTCTTGATTGTTGACTTTGACACATATACACCTACCTCCTGGAGAGTGTTCTTGATCTGGCCAACTGTTGTGAAGGGTGTTTTCTTCACCAGGGAAAGAATTCTTCGGTCATCCACCAAAGTTGTTTTCTGTGGTCTTCCGGGTCTTTTGGTGTTGCTCAGCTCACCGATGCGTTCCTTCTTTTTAAGAATGTTCCAAACAGTTGTTTTGGCTATGCCTAATGTTTTTGCTACGTCTCTGATGTTTTTTATTTTTTATCTTCAGCCTAATGATGGCTTGCTTCACTGATAGTGACAGCTCTTTGGATCTCATCTTGAGAGTTGACAGCAACAGATTCTAAATGCAAATAGCACACTTGAAATGAACTCTGGACCTTTTATCTGCTCATTGTAATTGGGATAATGAGGGAATAACACACACCTGGCCACGGAACAGCTGAGAAGCCAATTGTTCCATTACTTTTGGTTCCTTAACGAGTGGAGGCACATATGCAAACTGTTGTAATACCTACACCGTTCACCTGATTTGGATGTAAATACCCTCAAATTAAAGCTGACAGTCTGCAGTTAAAGCACATCTTGTTAGTTTTATTTCAAATCCATTGTGGTGGTGTATAGAGCCAAAAATTTTTGAATTGTTTCAATGGCCCAATATTTATGGACCTGACTGTATCTATGTACCCATTTACGTCTGTTACTTTAAAAAACGTTATGGTCTTGAATCTTCCATCTTCTATAAATATAGTTAAATCTAGGAAGTTTATGGCCCTATCACTAATGCTACTGGTGAATTTTAAATTCCAATAGTTTATATTAAGATTACCAATGAACATTTCCAAACCTTCTTTACTCCTCTCCCACACTAGCAGATTTACAGTCAGGTACATAAATATTGGGACATCAACACAATTTTAACATTTTTGGCTCTATACACCACCACAATGCATTTGAAATGAAACAAAGAAGATATGCTTTAACTGCAGACTGTCAGCTTTAACCGCCTCCGGACCGCCGAACACAGCGACTCGTCCTGGAGGCGGTCGATTTAGTCCTCCTGGACGCATATACGCGTCCTCTCGCGAGACGCAAGATTTCCTGTGAACGCGCGCACACAGGATCGGAAGGTAAGCGAGTGGATCTCCAGCCTGCCAGCGGCGATCGTTCGCTGGCAGGCTGGAGATGCGATTTTTTTAACCCCTAACAGGTATATTAGACGCTGTTTTGATAACAGCGTCTAATATACCTGCTACCTGGTCCTCTGGTGGTCCCTTTTGTTTGGATCGACCACCAGAGGACACAGGCAGCTCAGTAATAAGTAGCACCAAACACCACTACACTACACCCCCCCTGTCACTTATTAACCCCTTATTAACCCCTGATCACCCCTGATCACCCCATATAGACTCCCTGATCACCCCCCTGTCATTGATTACCCCCCTGTCATTGATCACCCCCCTGTAAGGCTCCATTCAGACGTCCGTATGTTTTTTACGGATCCACGGATACATGGATCGGATCCGCAAAACACATACAGACGTCTGACTAGAGCCTTACAGGGGGGTGATCACCCCATATAGACTCCCTGATCACCCCCCCGTCATTGATCACACCCCTGTCATTGATCACCCCCCTGTAAGGCTCCATTCAGACGTCCGTATGTTTTTTACGGATCCACGAATACATGGATCGGATCCGCAAAACACGTACGGACATCTGAATGGAGCCTTACAGGGGGGTGATCAATGACAGGGGGGTGATCACCCCATATAGACTCCCTGATCACCCCCCTGTCATTGATCACCCCCCTGTCATCGATCACCCCCCTGTAAGGCTCCATTCAGACTTCCATATGTCTTTTACGGATCCACGGATACATGGATCGGATCCGCAAAACACATACAGACGTCTGAATGGAGCCTTACAGGGGGGTGATCAATGACAGGGGGGTGATCACCCCATATAGACTCCCTGATCACCCCCCTGTCATTGATCACCCCCCTGTCATTGATCACCCCCTGTAAGGCTCCATTCAGACATTTTTTTGGCCCAAGTTAGCGGAAATTTTTTATTTTTATTTTTTCTTACAAAGTCTCATATTCCACTAACTTGTGTCAAAAAATAAAATCTCACATGAACTCACCATACCCCTCACGGAATCCAAATGCGTAAAAAATTTTTGACATTTATATTCCAGACTTCTCACGCTTTAGGGCCCCTAAAATGCCAGGGCAGTATAAATACCCCACATGTGACCCCATTTCGGAAAGTAGACACCCCAAAGTATTCGCTGAGGGGCATATTGAGTCCATGAAAGATTGAAATTTTTGTCCCAAGTTAGCGGAAAGGGAGACTTTGTGAGAAAAAAGAAAAAGAAAATCAATTTCCGCTAACTTGTGGCAAAAAAAAAAAATTCGATGATTTCGCCATGCCCCTCATTGAATACCTTGGGGTGTCTTCTTTCCAAAATGGGGTCACATGTGGGGTATTTATACTGCCCTGGCATTTTAGGGGCCCTAAAGCGTGAGAAGAAGTCTGGGATCCAAATGTCTAAAAATGCCCTCCTAAAAGGAATGTGGGCCCCTTTGCGCATCTAGGCTGCAAAAAAGTGTCACACATGTGGTATCACTGTACTCAGGAGAAGTTGGGGAATGTGTTTTGGGGTGTCATTTTACATATACCCATGCTGGGTGAGATAAATATCTTGGTCAAATGCCAACTTTGTATAAAAAAATGGGAAAAGTTGTCTTTTGCCAAGATATTTCTCTCACCCAGCATGGGTATATGTAAAATTACACCCCAAAACACATTGCCCAACTTCTCCTGAGTACGGCAATACCAGATGTGTGACACTTTTTTGCAGCCTAGGTGGGCAAAGAGGCCCACATTCCAAAGAGCACCTTTCGGATTTCACCGGCCATTTTTTACAGATTTTGATTTCAAACTACTTTGCACGCATTTGGGCACCTAAAATGCCAGGGCAGTATAACTACCCACAAGTGACCCCATTTAGGAAAGAAGACACCCCAAGGTATTTCGTGATGGGCATAGTGAGTTCATGGAAGTTTTTATTTTTTGTCACAAGTTAGTGGAATATGAGACTTTGTAAGAAAAAAATTAATAAATAAATAAATAAATCATCATTTTCCGCTAACTTGTGACAAAAAATAAAAAGTTCTATGAACTCACTATGCCCATCAGCGAATACCTTAGGGTGTCTACTTTCCGAAATGGGGTCATTTGTGGGGTGTTTGTACTGTCTGGGCATTGTAGAACCTCAGGAAACATGACAGGTGCTCAGAAAGTCAGAGCTGCTTCAAAAAGCGGAAATTCACATTTTTGTACCATAGTTTGTAAACGCTATAACTTTTACCCAAACCATTTTTTTTTTTACCCAAACATTTTTTTTTTATCAAAGACATGTAGAACAATAAATTTAGAGAAAAATTTATATATGGATGTCGTTTTTTTTACAACATTTTACAACTGAAAGTGCAAAATGTCATTTTTTTGCAAAAAAATCGTTAAATTTCGATTAATAACAAAAAAAGTAAAAATGTCAGCAGCAATGTAATACCACGAAATGAAAGCTCTATTAGTGAGAAGAAAAGGAGGTAAAATTCATTTGGGTGGTAAGTTGCATGCCCGAGCAATAAACGGTGAAAGTAGTGTAGTGCAGAAGTGTAAAAAGTGGTCTGGTCATTAAGAGTGTTTAAGCTAGGGGAGCTGAGGTGGTTAATTTGAGCGTATTTACATCCAAATCAGGTGAATGATGTAGGAATTACAACAGTTTGCATATGTGCCTCCTACTTGTTAAGGGACCAAAAGTAATAGGACAATTGGCTTCTCAGCTGTTCCATGACCAGGTGTGTGTTATTCCCTCATTATCCCAATTACAATGAGCAGATAAAAAGGTCCAGAGTTCATTTCAAGTGTGCTATTTGCATTTGGAATCTGTTACTGTCAACTCTCAAGATGATATCCAAAGAGCTGTCACTATCAGTGAAGCAAGCCATCATTAGGCTGAAAAAACAAAACAAACCCATCAGAGAGGTAGCAAAAACATTAGGCATGGCCAAAACAACTGTTTGGAACATTCTTAAAAAGAAGGAACGCACTGGTGATCTCAGCAACACCAAAAGACCCGGAAGACCACAGAAAACAACTGTGGTGGGTGACCAAAGAATTCTTTCCCTGGTGAAGAAAACACCCTTCACAACAGTTGGCTAGGTCAAGAACACTCTCCAAGAGGTAGGTGTATGTGTGTCAAAGTCAACAATCAAGAGAAGACTTCACCAGAGCGAATACAGAGGGTTCACCACAAGATGTAAACCATTGGTGAGCCTCAAAAACAGGAAGGCCAGATTAGCCACAACATCTAAAAAGCCTTCACAGTTCCGGAACAACATCCTATGGACAGATGAGACCAAGATCAACTTGTAGCAGAGTGATGGGAAGAGAAGAGTATGCATAAGGAAAGGAACTGCTCATGATCCTAAGTATGCCACCTCATCAGTGAAGCATGGTGGTGGTAGTGTCATGATGTGGGCATGTATGGCTGCCAATGGAACTGGTTCTCTTGTATTTATTGATGATGTGAGTGCTAACAAAAGCAGCAGGATGAATTCTGAAGTGTTTCTGGCAATATTATCTGCTCATATTCAGCCAAATGCTTCAGAACTCATTAGACGGCGCTTCACAGTGCAGATGGACAATGACCCAAAGCATACTGCAAAAGCAACCAAAGAGTTTTTTTGAGAGAAAGAAGTGGAATGTTATGCAATGGCCAAGTCAATCACCTGACCTGAATCCGATTGAGCATGCATTTCACTTGCTGAAGACAAAACTGAAGGGAAAATGCCCCAAGAACAAGCAGAAACTGAAAACAGTTGCAGTAGATACCTGGCAGAGCATCACCAGGGATGAAACCCAGCGCATGGTGATGTCTATGCGTTCCAGACTTCAGGCTGTATTTGACTGCAAAGGATTTGCAACCAAGTATTAAAAAGTGAAAGTTTGATTTATGATTATTATTCTGTAGCATTACTTTTGGTTCCTTAACAAGTGGGAGGCACATGTGCAAACTGTTGTAATTCCTACACCGTTCACCTGATTCGGATGTAAATACCCTCAAATTAAAGCTGACAGTCTGTAGTTAAAGCACATCTTGTTCATTTCATTTTATATCCATTGTGGTTGTGTATAGAGCCAAAAATGTTAGAATTGTGTCAATGTCCCAATATTTATGGACCTGACTGTATCTTCGCAATACTTTCACAGTCCACAACTGCATACATTTAGAAAGGATTGGGTCAATGTTATTTTTTTCCCAAGCTGTCATGAAAATATTAGCAAAACTGGGGGCGAATTTTGCCCAAATCGCCGTCCCGATCCTCTGCAAATAAAATTCTCCATTAAACCACAATAATTATGAGTCAGACAGTACTCGATGCATTCAATAATGAAATTCCCTTGTAGTGTAGACATATTTAAATCTCTATCAAGTTCTTCCATGACTGAATTCAAGCCCAAATCCTTGGGAATGATGGTATATTAGGAGGTGACATCGACTGTCGCCAACCACACATTATCACCACATGGTTCCAGCCCTTTTATTAGTTCAATAGTGCTCCCTGTATCTTTTAAATAGGACGGCGCCTTCACCAAATACCGCTGCAGAAAAAAATCTATATATTCAGTTAATCTGCTAGTTAGAGAATTAATGCCGGAGACTTTAGGTCTCCCCAGGGGGTCTATCAGGCTTTTGTGAATTTTGGGTAAATGGTAAATGACAGGTGTCACTAGGGATTTTATGTTAAGATATTGATACCCCTTTTTATTTATCACTCCCTCTTTAAAGCCTTTTTGTAAAAGCACATCTAAATCTGCTTTATATTTCAGGACTGGGTTATTCTTTAATAAAAAGTAGGTATCCCTATCCCCCCATTGTCTCTTTAGTTCTGCCTCGTATTTTATTTTATCCATTATCACCAGTCCTCCTCCCTTATCCGCCGGTTTTATCACTATGCCCTGATTTTTTTCTAAATTATCAATTGCCAATTTTGTTTTTCTGGGCTGCCTCTCTTTGATTGTGTTGCTGTAATTCATTATCTCTCCTATCAAGGTCTCCTCCATAGTCTCTAAATTCCCTCTGTTGATATTCTCTTCCTCCTCTATATTGTCCATATCTAGGTTGGCCCTGTTGGTGTGTATTCACATTGCCATATTGTTGACGGTACTGTTCAAATGGCGGTCTCCATCCATAATGTGGAACAACATTTATATTCTGTTGATAAAAACCTTCCTGTCTAAAACCAACGTTAGGTCTAAAATCAGGCTGATATTGTCCCCCATATGGTCTCATCTGCGGTCTATATCTGTGTCCTTGATATTCTTCCTTTTGTGGCGCAAAATTTATCCCATTCCCCCGTGTGTCATAAAATGGTCTGTGAATTTGGTTTCCAGCATCTCCTCTACGTACTCCTGTGCTTGCATTACAATCCTCTAGTTCTACTTTATTTATTTTTACTTTTTCTTCATTTTTCCCTTTCCATTCGTAAATCCTATTACTCTCATATGCAGCGTCCCACTCAGGACACGTGGGAACTGAAAAATCCCTGTAAAATTGCATTATTGCATTGCATGTTATTTGCATTATATCACCTGTTGTATCCCTGTTCATAGGCTGGCTAGGTGTAATTTATACATCCCACCACTAGATGGGGATAGCACTACTCTGGGATATCCAGCCCAGTTCAGGTCTGATCTGTAGTCAGTCTGTTGTTAAGTTTGGGAGAGTGCAGATCAAGCACCAAACTGCTCAGGTAAAAGTCTAGTCCAGGAAGGGACAAAGAAAGGAAAGACAAAAAAAAAACAAAGGATAAAAGCCACTACCCAGGCATCAAAGACCTTTGGGAATCCAGGTGAAGGATACTTTAGCCACAGGCAACCTCACCAAATTACACTGGTTTAAAAGGGACCTTGAAGTGAAGTTAAAACCCAGCCAAACCTATTAACAGTGGATCAACAGAATTCCTCTAAAGAACAAAAGACTGTATTCTGTCTGGAAGTATATGCCGCAACTGCAACCAACTTCAGTAAAAGTTGTGAGTTGTATCCTACCACTGTCTACTTCATTCTTCAATTTAATTACAACTGGTTGTACCACCATTAACGGTACTTGCGTCACGACAAATACCACCAAGGGACCCAGCCGCCACAATCACCCTAAACACCACTGCCATCAAGGGCACCTCAACCTCCATCTAGGCTGGTGCTTTCCTACCACACAGTGTGCCCTGGAGGATTTCGTGCTGTCTTCCTCATCACTGTGCTGCTGGCCCAGGGAGGCTTTCTGCTAACCGTGTGTAAACCGATGAATTGTATTATTATTGGCCCCTCATCGGCCCACCATGCACCTCACGTGTAGCCCCTGCGGTTCTGGCACGCCACATCTTAAAATTTTGGCGTCACGAACAGGATATTATTTGAAAGACTGTCGTATGAGAATAAGCCCCTTTGCTTTATTGAGAGACTTTTACTTATTGCACGCTGTATTGGGCCACAGAACTGTTTAAACTGTTTGGAAGTTACATGGAAGTGTTATACCAGTCATCAGCATAAAAATCGCAGTGTCAAAAGTGAGAAAATATGACATTTGTGTGTTACTAAAACGGCTTGCTGTCATTGAATAGACTGTTTCTATGCACTTCAGATGGCCGCCGGAGGCCTTCTTGTTTGAAAAAATATATACTGCGCCATCACTGTGGATAAGTTAGTGACACCCCCTGAAGAGCGGGAATATCTGGTGCCGCCCATTTATGCAAAATTGTCCGGCCAGCGCGTCCTACCTTTACTGTATCAATTCTGGGGGGCCGATCCTCTATGCTAACGCAGCGCCGCCTCCTCTGTTTGTAGCTACATCAAAGTGAGACGCCGCGCACGGGAGGAGAGTGTGACATGCGCATACCCAAAAAATCGCGAGATGACACAGGCGAACTAACGGAGAGGAGAGGATCGCATTGCTTGCCGTCCCCCAAGTAGTAATCACAACCTGTGAGTACTCCGATTTGCCCCTACTAATCATAAGGAGTGTCGATAGCCAGGAGCGCTGTCCAAGATTTAAACAAGCGCTACTCCAACACTGTATTCAGCCGGCACCAAGTTTCTTAAAGGGCCATACACCCGCAAGATAGCGGTTTCCCATAGCAACGCCGCGCAAGAAAAAAAAAGTGTATACAGCCACTGTTAACTTACCTAACCTTAATTCACCTGCTGTTACCATGTCTGTGCAGGAAGATAACGTGCAGCCTGACCTCTGCGGACCCCCTGCGGCAACCGTAGCCGGTCCTAGCGCAATACCAACTGCTGCAGCACCAAGCTTAATGCCTTTAACCATGCCTTATTATTTTGGGGCCCCCTGGTTCCCACAATATTCTGGAGAAGTTCATACTTTAAGGGATTTTAAAGAGAAAATTCTTGCTGTGTTTAGATTGTACCCTGTATCCCCAGAACAACATATGGAGATTCTCCTTGCGCAATTGGAAGAAGCTGCTCTCAGAGAAGTGAAATCCTGGCCAAGCTCAGAGAGGAGGACACTGGAGCAGATATTTTAACGTCTCTACACCACCTTTAAACCCAGAACTGTGTCAGAGGTCAAGATGAGGTTCTTCAGCAAGAAACAGCAATTGGGTGAGTCACTCAGAGACTTTGCATTATCTTTGCAGGAAGCCCTTAGAGCTGTTGTCCAAGTAGACCCCCGTGAGGCAGAAAATCAGGACAAAACCCTGAAAGAGCAATTTTTTGAAGGCGTCAATACAGACAATTTAAAGAGCCAGCTAAGAATGTTAGCCGCCTAGCATCCAAGTGCTGCTTTCTTAGACTTTAAAGAGTTAGCTATCAGTATACTGGGAAAAAATCCACCAACAGAACCTGTTGGATATGCTGTAGTGCCAGTAGAACAGCTGGTCACCCCTGTAAAACCTTTACCTGTCGTCAGTCAGGCAACCCAAGCCCCAATTCCTTGTAACATTTTGTTTTTATTGAAAGTTTTCCATATATCAGGCATAATCCTGACGCAGTTTCTGCCCTTACTGAGCAAGTCCAATTCCTGACTAGAAGTCTGGAGAAAGTCCACCAAATGTTGGAACAGTGGGAAAAAACATTATTGTTGGAGTCTGAGAAACCTGTGCACAGAAGGCTCTTCTCTCCTGACTATAAAGAGACTTATTCCAGAAATTCGGGTGGACGCCCACCTGACCGCACTAGTACCCCTAATGCATCAGTCTGGCAGCGTTCAGCCTCCGCTCCACTCAGCAGGCGGCGTTCGGGTGTCCGCCTGGCCGTGCGGAGGCAAACGGATCCGTCCAGACTTACAATGTAAGTCAATGGGGATGGATCCGTTTGAAGTTGACACAATATGGCTCAATTTTCAAACGGATCCGTCCCCCATTGACTTTCAATGTACAGTCTGGACGGATCCGACTTAGAATTCAGACTTAGAATTTTTTTTAAACTATAATGCAGACGGATCCGTTCTGAACGGATCCAAACGTCTGCATTATAGGAGAGGATCCGTCTGTGCAGACACCAGATGGATCCTCTCTGAACGCTAGTCTGAAAGTAGCCTAACACTAACAAAATACCATCCCATTGCACAGCTCATCCAAGTTACATTTCAAGATGTCATCAGTGTGTCTACAGATACCAAAGAGCAACTTACTAAGAAACAGCACCCCCAGGACCAAAATTTAAGCACCCCCTGGTGGAAAGAACTTCATGTGGGAGATGCTTCAACGCCAGAGAACCAATTGGAGGGAGTACTGAAAATCGTGAAGGAGCATCACCGTGCCTTCAGTAAGCACTCTACGGAGTACGGAGAAGTAGATATCATTAAGCACTCCATCTCTACAGGTTCACACCCACCGATCAAGGAAAGGTATCGGCCTATACCACCAACTATGTACCAATGCGTAAAGCAAATGATCCAAGAGATGAAAGACTCCAATATCATCAAAGACAGCCATAGTCCATGGGCTGCACCACTAGTCCTTGTCCGAAAAAAAGACGGCAACATAAGATTCTGTGTGGATTACAGAAAAATTTATCAAATCACTCACAAAGATGCTTACCCTTTACCACGCATAGAGGAATCCTTGACAGCTTTAGGATCTTCAGCCTACTTCTCTACTCTTGATTTAACCAGTGGATACTGGCAAGTTTGAAACTGTCCTGTTATACTTAGATGATGTCATCATCTACTCCAAATCTTATGAAGATCACTTGAAACATCTGGCCGAAGTTTTTCAAGTCCTTATTAAAGGGAGTCTGTGACCACATTTGAGCATATTAGACTGATCAAATAGCGTTATATGTGCCACCCAGAACTTAAAAACGGTACCTTTGTTGTATCTAATGGAGTTTTCTTTCAGCCAAAAATAAACTTTTAAGATTCTGTAAATGCGCCCTCTCAAGTGCCCAGGGCGGCGTCTCAATCGTCCGAGACCAAGGCAGCACCTCCTCAACGGCTCATAACCCCGCCCTCCGTGTGCCTCTGCCCGCCCGTTTACTCTCCTCCTCTCTCCTTTTATACTGCGCTACGAATTTGACCGCGCAGCCGCAGTGGAAAAGGAGAGAGGAGGAGAGTAAACGGGCGGGCAGAGGCACACGTAGGGCGGGGTTATGAGCCGTTGAGGAGGTGCTGCCTGGGGCTCAGACGATTAAGACGCCGCCCTGGGCACTTGAGAGGGCGCATTCACAGAATCTTAAAAGTTCATTTTTGGCTGAAAGAAAACTCCATTAGATACAACAAAGGTACAGTTTTTAAGTTCTGGGTGGCACATATAACGCTATTTGATCAGTCTAATATACTCAAATGTGGTGACAGACTCCCTTTAAACATGGACTCAAAGTCAAACCATCTAAGTGTTATCTACTGAAGCCAGAAGTCAAATACTTAGGGCATATTGTCAGCTCTGAAGGTGTTAAACTGGATCCAGAGAAGATAGCTGCCATCCGAAATTGGCCTACTCCTACTACAGTGAAAGAAGTGAGAAGTTTCCTCAGTTTCGCAGGATATTACAGACGCTTCATTCCTCACTTTGCCCAAATTGCAGAACCAATATTAGAACTTTTGAGAGGACATCCTAAAAGGTATCAGAAATCTCCAATACCAGTTGAATGGAACACCGAAAGAGAAATTGCCTTCCAGCTCCTGAAAAAGAAGTTAACAGAATCACCAATCTTAGGCTATCCAGATTACCAACAGCCATTTCATCTTTACACAGATGCCAGTAAAAAAGGCCTGGGAGCTATCTTGTCGCAAATACAAGAAGGTAAGGAAAGAGTCATTTCCTATGCTAGTAGATCTCTTAGAGGTACTGAAAGAAACAACCAAAACTATAGTTCCTTCAAATTGGAATTCCTCGCACTCGTGTGGGCTGTTACAGAGAAATTTAAAGATTACCTTGCTGCAACACCATTCGTGGCCTTCACAGATAACAACCCGCTAGCGCATCTTAACACCGCTAAGTTGGGAGCATTAGAACAAAGATGGGCCTTGCTAACAACAATTTCACCGTGAAGTACAGAACAGGAAAAGCAAATGAAAATGCGGATGCATTATCCCGTCTGCCAACCCAAGAAGACCCTACTACACAAGAAGATGTTTGGGAAGAGCTAAAAATGCCATCCTTCTACAAAAATTTTGCCCACCAAGACATTATCACCATCAAAGGGAAAAAGGTCCTTAACCTTCAACAACAAGTGGATCCAAAATCACAAGTGGACAAAGAAAGATGGATCAAGCTGCAAAATGATAGCAGATAGTTGGGTGAACTGCAAGATTTCTTCACCAGCGGAAGAACACCAGAAAGAATCCGCAGGAGGAATGTTGATCCAGAATTGTCAAAACTATGGAGACACAGAAAACACCTCTTTCTACAGAGGGGCCTACTATTAAGAAGGACCTTAGATCCAATTACCTGGGATCATCCGTATCAAATCTTAATACCGCACTGAGATGCAAGAATGATTCTCGAGATGTAGCATGATTAGAGTTGAGCGAACACCTGGATGTTCGGGTTCGAGAAGTTCGGCCGAACCTCCCGGAAATGTTCGGGTTCGGAATCCGAACCCGACCCGAACTTCGTCCCGATCCCGAACCCCATTGAAGTCAATAGGGACCCGAACATTTCGGCACTAAAAAGGCTGTAAAACAGCCCAGGAAAGAGCTAGAGGGCTGCAAAAGGCAGCAACATGTAGGTAAATCCCCTGCAAACAAATGTGGATAGGGAAATGAATTAAAATAAAAATAAAAAATTAATTAACCAATATCAATTGGACAGAGGTCCCATAGCAGAGAATCTGGCTTCCCGTCAGCAGAGAATCAGTCTCTTCATGCCATAGCAGAGAATCTGGCTTCATGTCAGCAGAGAATCAGTCTTCATGTCATAGCAGAGAATCAGGCTTCACGTCACCCACCACTGGAACAGGCCACTGTCACATATTTAGGCCCAGGCACCCAGGCAGAGGAGAGAGGTCCCGTAACAGAGAATCTGGCTTCATGTCAGCAGAGAATCAGTCTTCATGTCATAGCAGAGAATCAGGCTTCACGTCACCCACCACTTGAACAGGCCACTGTCACATATTTAGGACCAGGCACCCAGGCAGAGGAGAGAGGTCCCATGTAGGTAAATCCGCTGCAAACAAATGTGGATAGGGAAATGAATTAAAATTAAAATAAAAAAAATAAAAATTAACCAATATCAATTGGACAGAGGTCCCATAGCAGAGAATCTGGCTTCACATCAGCAGAGAATCAGTCTCTTCATGCCATAACAGAGAATCTGGCTTCATGTCAGCAGAGAATCAGGCTTCACGTCACCCACCACTGGAACAGGCCACTGTCACATATTTAGGCCCAGGCACCCAGGCAGAGGAGAGAGGTCCTGTAACAGAGAATCTGGCTTCATGTCAGCAGAGAATCAATCTTCATGTCATAGCAGAGAATCAGGCTTCACGTCACCCACCACTGGAACAGGCCACTGTCACATATTTAGGACCAGGCACCCAGGCAGAGGAGAGAGGTCCCGTAACAGAGAATCTGGCTTCATATCAGCAGAGAATCAGTCTTCATGTCATAGCAGAGAATCAGGCTTCACGTCACCCACCACTGGAACAGGCCACTGTCACATATTTAGGCCCAGGCACCCAGGCAGAGGAGAGAGGTCCCGTAACAGAGAATCTGGCTTCATGTCCGCAGAGAATCAGTCTTCATGTCATAGCAGAGAATCAGGCTTCACGTCACCCACCACTGGAACAGGCCACTGTCACATATTTAGGCCCAGGCACCCAGGCAGAGGAGAGAGGTCCCGTAACAGAGAATCTGGCTTCATGTCAGCAGAGAATCAGTCTTCATGTCATAGCAGAGAATGAGGCTTCACGTCACCCACCACTGGAACAGGCCACTGTCACATATTTAGGCCCAGGCAGAGGAGAGAGGTCCCGTAACAGAGAATCTGGCTTCATGTCAGTCTTCATGTCATAGCAGAGAATCAGGCTTCACGTCACCCACCACTGGAACAGTCCATTGTCAGATATTTAGGCCCAGGCACCCAGGCAGAGGAGAGAGGTCCCATAACAGAGATTCAGGCTTCATGTCAGCAGAGAATCAGTCTTCATGTCATAGCAGAGAATCAGGCTTCACGTCACCCACCACTGGAACAGGCCACTGTCACATATTTAGGCCCAGGCACCCAGGCAGAGGAAAGAGGTCCCATAACAGAGATTCAGGCTTCATGTCAGCAGAGAATCAGTCTTCATGTCATAGCAGAGAATCAGGCTTCACGTCACCCACCACTGGAACAGGCCACTGTCACATATTTAGGCCCAGGCACCCAGGCAGAGGAGAGAGGTCCCATAACAGAGATTCAGGCTTCATGTCAGCAGAGAATCAGTCTTCATGTTATAGCAGAGAATCAGGCTTCACGTCACCCACCACTGAAACAGGCCACTGTCACATATTTAGGCCCAGGCACCCAGGCAGAGGAGAGAGGTCCCGTAACAGAGAATCTGGCTTCATGTCAGCAGAGAATCAGTCTTCATGTCATAGCAGAGAATCAGGCTTCACGTCACCCACCACTGGAACAGGCCACTGTCACATATTTAGGCCCAGGCACCCAGGCAGAGGAGAGAGGTCCCGTAACAGAGAATCTGGCTTCATGTCAGCACAGAATCAGTCTTCATGTCATAGCAGAGAATCAGGCTTCACGTCACCCACCACTGGAACAGGCCACTGTCACATATTTAGGCCCAGGCGCCTAGGCAGAGGAGAGAGGTCCCGTAACAGAGAATCTGGCTTCATGTCAGCAGAGAATCAGTCTTCATGTCATAGCAGAGAATCAGGCTTCACGTCACCCACCACTGGAACAGGCCACTGTCACATATTTAGGCCCCGGCACCCAGGCAGAGGAGAGAGGTCCCATAACAGAGATTCAGGCTTCATGTCAGCAGAGAATCAGTCTTCATGTCATAGCAGAGAATCAGGCTTCACGTCACCCACCACTGGAACAGGCCACTGTCACATATTTAGGCCCAGGCACCCAGGCAGAGGAGAGAGGTCCCATAACAGAGATTCAGAGTTCATGTCAGCAGAGAATCAGTCTTCATGTCATAGCAGAGAATCAGGCTTCACGTCACCCACCACTGGAACATGCCACTGTCACATATTTAGGCCCAGGCACCCAGGCAGAGAAGAGAGGTCCCATGTAGGTAAATCCCCTGCAAACAAATGTGGATAGGGAAATGAATTAAAATAAAAATAAAAAAAATAAAAATTAACCAATATCAATTGGACAGAGGTCCCATAGCAGAGAATCTGGCTTCACATCAGCAGAGAATCAGTCTCTTCATGCCATAGCAGAGAATCTGGCTTCATGTCAGCAGAGAATCAGTCTTCATGTCATAGCAGAGAATCAGGCTTCACGTCACCCACCACTGGAACAGGCCACTGTCACATATTTAGGCCCAGGCGCCTAGGCAGAGGAGAGAGGTCCCGTAACAGAGAATCTGGCTTCATGTCAGCAGAGAATCAGTCTTCATGTCATAGCAGAGAATTAGGCTTCACGTCACCGACCACTGGAACAGGCCACTGTCACATATTTAGGCCCAGGCAGAGGAGAGAGGTCCCGTAACAGAGAATCTGGCTTCATGTCAGCAGAGAATCAGTCTTCATGTCATAGCAGAGAATCAGGCTTAACGTCACCCACCACTGGAACAGGCCACTGTCACATATTTAGGTCCAGGCACCCAGGCAGACGAGAGAGGTCCCGTAACAGAGAATCTGGCTTCATGTCAGCAGAGAATCAGTCTTCATGTCATAGCAGAGAATCAGGCTTCACGTCACCCACCACTGGAACAGGCCACTGTCACATATTTAGGCCCCGGCACCCAGACAGAGGAGAGAGGTCCCGTAACAGAGAATCTGGCTTCATGTCAGTCTTCATGTCATAGCAGAGAATCAGGCTTCACGTCACCCACCACTGGAACAGTCCATTGTCAGATATTTAGGCCCAGGCACCCAGGCAGAGGAGAGAGGTCCCATAACAGAGATTCAGGCTTCATGTCAGCAGAGAATCAGTCTTCATGTCATAGCAGAGAATCAGGCTTCACGTCACCCACCACTGGAACAGGCCACTGTCACATATTTAGGCCCAGGCACCCAGGCAGAGGAAAGAGGTCCCATAACAGAGATTCAGGCTTCATGTCAGCAGAGAATCAGTCTTCATGTCATAGCAGAGAATCAGGCTTCACGTCACCCACCACTGGAACAGGCCACTGTCACATATTTAGGCCCAGGCACCCAGGCAGAGGAGAGAGGTCCCATAACAGAGATTCAGGCTTCATGTCAGCAGAGAATCAGTCTTCATGTTATAGCAGAGAATCAGGCTTCACGTCACCCACCACTGAAACAGGCCACTGTCACATATTTAGGCCCAGGCACCCAGGCAGAGGAGAGAGGTCCCGTAACAGAGAATCTGGCTTCATGTCAGCAGAGAATCAGTCTTCATGTCATAGCAGAGAATCAGGCTTCACGTCACCCACCACTGGAACAGGCCACTGTCACATATTTAGGCCCAGGCAACCAGGCAGAGGAGAGAGGTCCCATAACAGAGAATCTGGCTTCATGTCAGCACAGAATCAGTCTTCATGTCATAGCAGAGAATCAGGCTTCACGTCACCCACCACTGGAACAGGCCACTGTCACATATTTAGGCCCAGGCGCCTAGGCAGAGGAGAGAGGTCCCGTAACAGAGAATCTGGCTTCATGTCAGCAGAGAATCAGTCTTCATGTCATAGCAGAGAATCAGGCTTCACGTCACCCACCACTGGAACAGGCCACTGTCACATATTTAGGCCCCGGCACCCAGGCAGAGGAGAGAGGTCCCATAACAGAGATTCAGGCTTCATGTCAGCAGAGAATCAGTCTTCATGTCATAGCAGAGAATCAGGCTTCACGTCACCCACCACTGGAACAGGCCACTGTCGCATATTTAGGCCCAGGCACCCAGGCAGAGGAGAGAGGTCCCATAACAGAGATTCAGGCTTCATGTCAGCAGAGAATCAGTCTTCATGTCATAGCAGAGAATCAGGCTTCACGTCACCCACCACTGGAACAGGCCACTGTCACATATTTAGGCCCAGGCACCCAGGCAGAGGAGAGAGGTCCCATAACAGAGATTCAGAGTTCATGTCAGCAGAGAATCAGTCTTCATGTCATAGCAGAGAATCAGGCTTCACGTCACCCACCACTGGAACATGCCACTGTCACATATTTAGGCCCAGGCACCCAGGCAGAGAAGAGAGTTCCCATGTAGGTAAATCCCCTGCAAACAAATGTGGATAGGGAAATGAATTAAAATAAAAATAAAAAAAATAAAAATTAACCAATATCAATTGGACAGAGGTCCCATAGCAGAGAATCTGGCTTCACATCAGCAGAGAATCAGTCTCTTCATGCCATAGCAGAGAATCTGGCTTCATGTCAGCAGAGAATCAGTCTTCATGTCATAGCAGAGAATCAGGCTTCACGTCACCCACCACTGGAACAGGCCACTGTCACATATTTAGGCCCAGGCGCCTAGGCAGAGGAGAGAGGTCCCGTAACAGAGAATCTGGCTTCATGTCAGTAGAGAATCAGTCTTCATGTCATAGCAGAGAATTAGGCTTCACGTCACCCACCACTGGAACAGGCCACTGTCACATATTTAGGCCCAGGCAGAGGAGAGAGGTCCCGTAACAGAGAATCTGGCTTCATGTCAGCAGAGAATCAGTCTTCATGTCATAGCAGAGAATCAGGCTTAACGTCACCCACCACTGGAACAGGCCACTGTCACATATTTAGGCCCAGGCACCCAGGCAGACGAGAGAGGTCCCGTAACAGAGAATCTGGCTTCATGTCAGCAGAGAATCAGTCTTCATGTCATAGCAGAGAATCAGGCTTCACGTCACCCACTACTGGAACAGGCCACTGTCACATATTTAGGCCCCGGCACCCAGACAGAGGAGAGAGGTCCCGTAACAGAGAATCTGGCTTCATGTCAGTCTTCATGTCATAGCAGAGAATCAGGCTTCACGTCACCCACCACTGGAACAGTCCATTGTCAGATATTTAGGCCCAGGCACCCAGGCAGAGGAGAGAGGTCCCATAACAGAGATTCAGGCTTCATGTCAGCAGAGAATCAGTCTTCATGTCATAGCAAAGAATCAGGCTTCACGTCACCCACCACTGGAACAGGCCACTGTCACATATTTAGGCCCAGGCACCCAGGCAGAGATGAGAGGTCCCGTAACAGAGAATCTGGCTTCATGTCAGCAGAGAATCAGTCTTCATGTCATAGCAGAGAATCAGGCTTCACGTCACCCACCACTGGAACAGGCCACTGTCACATATTTAGGCCCAGGCACCCAGGCAGAGGAGAGAGGTCCCGTAACAGAGAATCTGGCTTCATGTCAGCAGAGAATCAGTCTTCATGTCATAGCAGAGAATCAGGCTTCACGTCACCCACCACTTGAACAGGCCACTGTCACATATTTAGGCCCCGGCACCCAGACAGAGGAAAGAGGTCCCGTAACAGAGAATCTGGCTTCATGTCAGCAGAGAATCAGTCTTCATGTCATAGCAGAGAATCAGGCTTCACGTCACCCACCACTTGAACAGGCCACTGTCACATATTTAGGCCCAGGCACCCAGGCAGAGGAGAGAGGTCCCGTAACAGAGAATCTGGCTTCATGTCAGCACAGAATCAGTCTTCATGTTATAGCAGAGAATCAGGCTTCACGTCACCCACCACTGGAACAGGCCAATGTCACATATTTAGGCCCCGGCAACCAGACAGAGGAGAGGTTCATTCAACTTTGGGTTGCAACGCAATATAATGGTAAAATGAAAATAAAATTAGGATTGAATGAGGAAGTGCCCTGGAGTACAATAATATATTGTTAAGGGGAGGTAGTTAATATCTAATCTGCAAAAGGGATGGACAGGTCCTGTGGGATCCATGCCTGGTTCATTTTTATGAACGTCAGCTTGTCCACATTGGCTGTAGACAGGCGGCTGCGTTTGTCTGTAATGATGCCCCCTGCCGTGCTGAATACACGTTCAGACAAAACGCTGGCCGCCGGGCAGGCCAGCACCTCAAAGGCATAAAAGGCTAGCTCTGGCCACGTGGACAATTTGGAGACCCAGAAGTTGAATGGGGCCGAACCATCAGTCAGTACGTGGAGGGGTGCGCACAGGTACTGTTCCACCATGTTATTGAAATGTTGCCTCCTGCTAACACGTTCCGTATCAGGTGGTGGTGCAGTTAGCTGTGGCGTGGTGACAAAACTTTTCCACATCTCTGCCATGCTAACCCTGCCGTCAGAGGAGCTGGCCGTGACACAACTGCGTTGGCGACCTCTTGCTCCTCCTCTGCCTTGGGCTTCCACTGGTTCCCCTGTGACATTTGGGAATGCTCTCAGTAGCGCGTCTACCAACGTGCGCTTGTACTCGCGCATCTTCCTATCACGCTCCAGTGTAGGAAGTAAGGTGGGCACATTGTCTTTGTACCGGGGATCCAGCAGGGTGGCAACCGAGTAGTCCGCACACGTTAAAATGTGGGCAACTCTGCTGTCGTTGCGCAGGCACTGCAGCATGTAGTCGCTCATGTGTGCCAGGCTGCCCAGAGGTAAGGACAAGCTGTCCTCTGTGGGAGGCGTATGATCATCGTCCTGTGTTATCCCCCAGCCACGCACCAGTGATGGGCCCGAACTGCGCTGGGTGCCAGCCCGCTGTGAACCTGCTTCATCCTCATCCTCCTCCACCTCCTTCTCATCCTCGTCCTCCTCGTCCTCCAGTAGTGGGCCCTGTCTGGCCACATTTGTACCTGGCCTCTGCTGTTGCAAAAAACCTCCCTCTGAGTCACTTCGAAGAGACTGGCCTGAAAGTGCTAAAAAATGACCCCTCTTCCTCCTCTTCCTCCTGGGTAACCCCCTCTTCCATCATCGCCCTAAGTGTTTTCTCAAGGAGACATAGAAGTGGTATTGTAACGCTGATAACGGCATCATCGCCACTGGCCATGTTGGTGGAGTACTCGAAACAGCGCAACAGGGCACACAGGTCTCGCATGGAGGCCCAGTCATTGGTGGTGAAGTGAGGCTGATTCGCAGTGCGACTGACCCGTGCGTGCTGCAGCTGAAACTCCACTATGGCCTGCTGCTGCTCGCAAAGTCTGTCCAGCATGTGCAAGGTGGAGTTCCACCTGGTGGGCATGTCGCATATGAGGCGGTGAGCGGGAAGGCCGAAGTTACGCTGTAGCGCAGACAGGCGAGCAGCGGCAGGGTGTGAACGCCGGAAGCGCGAACAGACGGCCCGCACTTTATGCAGCAGCTCTGACATGTCGGGGTAGTTGTGAATGAACTTCTGCACCACCAAATTCAGCACATGCGCCAGGCAAGGGATGTGCGTCAAACCGGCTAGTCCCAGAGCTGCAACGAGATTTCGCCCATTATCGCACACCACCAGCCCAGGCTTGAGGCTCACCGGCAGCAACCACTCGTCGGTCTGTTGTTCTATACCCCCCCACAACTCCTGTGCGGTGTGGGGCCTGTCCCCCAAACATATGAGTTTCAGAACGGCCTGCTGACGTTTACCCCGGGCTGTGCTGAAGTTGGTGGTGAAGGTGTGTGGCTGACTGGATGAGCAGGTGGAAGAAGAGGAGGAGGAAGCTGAGTAGGAGGAGGAGGAGACAGGAGGCAAAGAATGTTGCCCTGCGATCCTTGGCGGCGGAAGGACGTGCGCCAAACAGCTCTCCGCCTGGGGCCCAGCCGCCACTACATTTACCCAGTGTGCAGTTAGGGAGATATAGCGTCCCTGGCCGTGCTTACTGGTCCACGTATTTGTGGTTAGGTGGACCTTGCCACAGATGGCGTTGTGCAGTGCACACTTGATTTTATCGGATACTTGGTTGTGCAGGGAAGGCACGGCTCTCTTGGAGAAGTAGTGCCGGCTGGGAACAACATACTGTGGGACAGCAAGCGACATTAGCTGTTTGATGCTGTCTGTGTCCACCAGCCTAAATGACAGCATTTCATAGGCCAGTAGTTTAGAAATGCTGGCATTCAGGGCCAGGGATCGAGGGTGGCTAGGTGGGAATTTACGCTTTCTCTCAAATGTTTGTGAGATGGAGAGCTGAACGCTGCCGTGTGACATGGTTGAGATGCTTGGTGACGCAGGTGGTGGTGTTGGTGGTACATCCCATGTTTGCTGGGCGGCAAGTGCCAACGTCCCTCCAGAGGCGGAGGAAGAGGCCGAGGCGGCGGCAGCAGCAGAAGAGGCCAAGGCGGCATCAGCAGAAGAGGTAGCAGGGGGAGCCTGAGTGACTTCCTTGTTTTTAAGGTGTTTACTCCACTGCAGTTCATGCTTTGCATGCAGGTGCCTGGTCATGCAGGTTGTGCTAAGGTTCAGAACGTTAATGCCTCGCTTCAGGCTCTGATGGCACAGCGTGCAAACCACTCGGGTCTTGTCGTCAGCACATTGTTTGAAGAAGTGCCATGCCAGGGAACTCCTTGAAGCTGCCTTTGGGGTGCTCGGTCCCAGATGGCGGCGGTCAGTAGCAGGCGGAGTCTCTTGGCCGCCGGTGTTCTGATTTTGCCCACTGCTCCCTCTTTTGCTACGCTGTTGGCTCGGTCTCACTACTGCCTCTTCCTCTGAACTGTGAAAGTCAGTGGTACGACCTTCATTCCATGTGGGGTCTAGGACCTCATCGTCCCCTGCATCGTCTTCCACCCAGTCTTGATCCCTGACCTCCTGTTCAATCTGCACACTGCAGAAAGACGCAGCAGTTGGCACCTGTGTTTCGTCATCATCAGAGACGTGCTGAGGTGGTATTCCCATGTCCTCATCATCAGGAAACATAAGTGGTTGTGCGTTAGTGCATTCTATCTCTTCCACCCCTGGGGAAGGGCTAGGTGGATGCCCTTGGGAAACCCTGCCAGCAAAGTCTTCAAACAGCATAAGAGACTGCTGCATAACTTGAGGCTCAGACAGTTTCCCTGATATGCATGGGGGTGATGTGACAGACTGATGGGCTTGGTTTTCATGCGCCATCTGTGCGCTTTCTGCAGAAGACTGGGTGGGAGATAATGTGAACGTGCTGGATGCACTGTCGGCCACCCAATTGACTAATGCCTGTACCTGCTCAGGCCTTACCATCCTTAGAACGGCATTGGGCCCCACCAAATATCCCTGTAAATTCTGGCGGCTACTGGGACCTGAGGTAGTTGGTACACTAGGACGTGTGGCTGTGGAAGAACGGCCACGTCCTCTCCCAGCACCAGAGGGTCCACTAACACCACCACGACCATGTCCACGTCCGCGTCCCTTACTAGATGTTTTCCTCATTGTTACTGTTCACCACAATAAGAAAAATATTATTCGGGCCAATGTATTGAATTAGAATTAGACTTGGATCTGCACTGTAGCGTGTGTGTTAAGTTTTTGAGAATGACCCTATCAGCACCTTGAATCTAATATACCCTTTTAGGGATAGATTTAAAGTAGGCCTGATACAGCAGAAACCACAAATTTTGAGAATTGCAAATTTGGGAATTGTTTTTCAACCCAGAACAAAAACTGTGCTTTGACGGTCACAAACAATAACTTGACCAACTAAAACAGTACAGATTTGGTTGAATATAAATGTGAGGCCTATTTTTTAGGCGCTGGGTGACAGGTATACGTTTAATCACAGAATTAGACTTGGATCTGCACTGTAGCGTGTGTGTTAAGTTTTTGAGAATGACCCTATCAGCACCTTGAATCTAATATACCCTTTTAGGGATAGATTTAAAGTAGGCCTGATACAGCAGAAACCACTAATTTTGAGAATTGCAAATTTGGGAATTGTTTTTCAACCCTGAACAGGTACTGTGCTTTGACGGTCACAAACAATAACTTGACCAGCTAAAACAGTACAGATTTGGTTGAATATAAATGTGAGGCCTATTTTTTAGGCGCTGGGTGACAGGTATACGTTTAATCACAGAATTAGACTTGGATCTGCACTGTAGCGTGTGTGTTAAGTTTTTGAGAATGACCCTATCAGCACCTTGAATCTAATATACCCTTTTAGGGATAGATTTAAAGTAGGCCTGATACAGCAGAAACCACTAATTTTGAGAATTGCAAATTTGGGAATTGTTTTTCAACCCAGAACAAAAACTGTGCTTTGACGGTCACAAAAAATAACTTGACCAGCTAAAACAGTACAGATTTGGATGAATATAAATGTGAGGCCTATTTTTTAGGCGCTGGGTGACAGGCTCAACTTGCCCCTGATGTAGTATATGTCCAAAAAATAACCACACTATTGATGGTTAAATGCACATGATGAAAGCTTGACCCTGATGTAGGATATAGCAAAAAATAACCACACTATTGATGGTTAAATGCACTTGGGTGACACAAGCTCAGCTTGCCCCTGATGTAGTATATGGCCAAAAAATAACCACACTATTGATGGTTAAATGCACTTGATGAAAGCTTGACCCTGATGTAGGATATAGCAAAAAATAACCACACTATTGATGGTTAAATGTACTTGGTGGTAGCTTGTGCTGGCGCACCACAAGCCACAAGATGGCCGCCGATCACCCCAGAAAAAAGTGATATAAAAACGCTCTGGGCAGCCTAAAAACAGTGAGCAATTGAATATCAGCACTTCAATGATCCACAGCTGTAGATCGATCACTGAATGAAGTCTTTTGGAGGAGTTAATCTGCCTAATCTCGCCCTAACGTCGCAGCTGCAACCTCTCCCTACGCTTGTATCAGCAGAGTGACGTGCAGCGCTACGTGACCCAAGCTTATATAGAGGCTGGGTCACATGCTGCACTGGCCAATCACAGCCATGCCAATAGTAGGCATGGCTGTGATGGCCTCTTGGGGCAAGTAGTATGATGCTTGTTGATTGGCTGCTTTGCAGCCTTTCAAAAAGCGCCAAGAAAGCGCCGAACACCGAACCCGAACCCGGACTTTTACGAAAACGTTCGGGTTTGGGTCCGTGTCACGGACACCCCAAAATTCGGTACGAACCCGAACTATACAGTTCGGGTTCACTCATCCCTAACCATGATCAATCAGGACACTTTGGCATGCAGAAAACAGAAGCCACCATCCGTAGAAGATTCTACTGGATCGGGATGAGAGGAGACATTGAAAAGTGGTGTCGAGAGTGTTCCACCTGTGCTGTTGGAAGAAATGAGAAACATGACCAAAAAGCGCCCTTACATCCCATTGTAAGCCGAACATCGCTAGAAATAGTTGCAATTGACCATGTGAAGCTGGAACCAAGTCGCTCAGTTTACACATACACTATGACCATCATTGATCATTACACAAAATTAGTTGTAGCCGTACCTGTCAAGGACTTGACCGCTAGAACAACTGCAGATGCTTTCTGGAAACATTTCTTGTTGCCATATGGATGCCCAGAAAGAATCCTTACAGATCAGGGATCTGCCTTTTAGTCGCAACTCTTCAAAAACTGTGTACCTTTCACAACTGTCAGAAAATCAGGACCACAGCATACTATCCCCAAGGGAATGGGCTTTGCGAAAAAATGAACCAAACTTTAATTGAGATGTTAAGAGCAGTACCACCTGCTACAAGAAATGATTGGCCTACTCTACTGCCTCAATTGATGTACACCTACAATAACACTATTCATTGTTCTACTGGGTATACCCCTTACTATCTTATGTTTGGCCGACAAGGTACATTACCTGCTGATCATACTTTGGGCGTACAAGTGCCTGATGCAATCAACCCTCTACCAAAAACTGGTTGGGTGAGTGAGCACCAAAGACGTTTAATTGATGCACAAGAAATTGTTCAACAACGCATGGAACATGCTCATGAAAAACAACAGAAAGATTATAATCAATCTGCCAAAGCAGAACCTCTCAAAATTGGTGACCGTGTGTGGTTAAAAAACAACCATCGTACTAGCAAATTAGATAGTAAATGGGAGAGAGAACTTTACACCGTTACCGCTATTCTTAATCTCTGGATTAAGAATAGCAGTAATGGTGTAAATACCATAGACTTATGAACACCCAAGAGGACAAGTCACGTGTAGTGCACCGAAATCGCCTTAAATTGTGTCTCAAGGAAGATACTCAAGAAGAAACTACTCAAGAAGCAGCTGTTCAAGAGGAAATTCAATCCGTAGAACCAGAGTCGGTAAAAACATTTGATTCAGAGGAATCAATACAGTCTTTTGGAAAAACGTTATTAGACTCTGATCCTTTACAATGGTGCTTAACTCCCTGGCTCAACATCTTAGTGCCTGCTAAGACCAACACCACCGCACTTCAACCAGAAGTTGTATCTACTACAGCTCAGGAAACCCCAAGTTCCCTTGAAACAAGGCTTGTAGAGTCTCAACCTCTTCGTAGATCCGACAGGATTACAAGAGGACAACCACCTGTCCGTTATAGAGCTTTTCTGCACCAGCAGCCAAGAAGACAACTTCCAGCTCTGCCGATTAAACATTGAGTACATCCTTACCTTGTCTGGAGTTCCAGAATTCAAGAAAGAGACTGACCTACGTTTATTATGTTCCATTTCCTTAAAGGACTTTTTAGGGACTATTTACCTTTCATTCATTTTGCAACGTTCAAGCCTGCACCCGGAGATATACTTTCACGCACCTGAGCCTCCGTGATATGCTCTTTTGACATTTTCCTGTGCCCAGGGAACGGACTCATACCCTGTGAGCCTCCTGAGATATTATTTTTGTTTTTCCTTTTTCCATCTCATTATGGACTATCATGGTTTTCCTATACATCAACAGTCTTCAGAGGAAAAATTTCTACCCCATTTGTCACCTTTTGTCACATTTTGTTGTTGCCTGAGATATGTTTGCCTAACCCATTTTACTTTTAGATACAAGTAGTACAAGAAATGGAGTTATGGTATTATTTCCTATGCATGCATGCTTTCCCTCTTCTTATATCTTACAGGAAGTGACAACATTGAGTCAAGAATGTGTCATTATCTTTTACCATGGGGGTATGCAGCGTCCCACTCAGGACACGTGGAAACTGCAAAATCACTGTAAAATTGCATTATTGCATTGCATGTTATTTGCATTATATCACCTGTTGTATCCCTGTTTATAGGCTGGCTAGGTGTAATTTATACATCCAACCACTAGATGGGGATAGCACTACTCTGGGATATCCAGCCCAGTTCAGGTCTGATCTGTAGTCAGTCTGTTGTTAAGTTTGGGAGAGTGCAGATCAAGCACCAAACTGCTCAGGTAAAAGTCTAGTCCAGGAAGGGACAAAGAAAGGAAAGACAAAAAAAAAACCAAAGGATAAAAGCCACTACCCAGGCATCAAAGACCTTTGGGAATCCAGGTGAAGGATACTTTAGCCACAGGCAACCTCACCAAATTACACTGGTTTAAAAGGGACCTTGAAGTGAAGTTAAAACCCAGCCAAACCTATTAACAGTGGATCAACAGAATTCCTCTAAAGAACAAAAGACTGTATTCTGTCTGGAAGTATATGCCGCAACTGGAACCAACTTCAGTAAAAGTTGTGAGTTGTATCCTACCTCTGTCTACTTTATTCTTCAATTTAATTACAACTGGTTGTACCACCATTAACGGTACTGGCGTCACGACAAATACCACCAAGGGACCCAGCCGCCACAAGCACCCTAAACACCACTGCCATCAAGGGCACCTCAACCTCCATCTAGGCTGGTGCTTCCCTACCACAGAGTGTGCCCCTGAGGATTTCGTGCTGTCTTCCTCATCACTGTGCTGCTGGCCCAGGGAGGCTTTCTGCTAACCGTGAGTAAACCGATGAACTGTATTATTATTGGCCCCTCATCGGCCCACCATGCACCTCACGTGTAGCCCCTGCGGTTATGGCACGCCACACATAGTCTTCACCTACTTTAATGTATTTTTTCTGCTTTTTACTTTTTACCTCCATTTCGATTTTTTTCCAAGTTTGTTTTACATCTGATACTTAAATCCATGTACTCTTTCTTCCCTTTAAATGGTTCTAATATTTGGTGCAGTCTCTCTATATTTTTACTAATACCTTTCAATTAATTTTTATGAATAAGATTTATTATATGCATTCGTAAAAATAAATTTAAAGGTATTTGTTTTATCCGCTTATGTGTCCACCTACATTTGTGAGTATAATAAAAAGGTTTTATTTTACTGAATAGTGGCTCTTCACTATTGGGGCTTTTATATTATATAGAACCATAAGGAAAAAAAGAAAAGGAACATCGGAGGATTTGTAGTTGGATGGAATGGTCTTTAGTGTCTAATGTGTCTGATGTGCCTGATTTCCACCTGCCCTGGTGAGTATAATAGCGAAAAGTGCAGGTGAGGAGCTTATACAGTGCTACACTTTTGGTGCGCTTTTCCTTCAGGAGCTGTAGTGGAAAGAGGAATATTTGGAGAATACTGCGTCTCATTAGTGCTTGCACAATTGGATGATCCGACGGAGAGAGGAGGAACTAGTGAAAAGTCGCACGGACCCGCAAAAACGCATATTGACATTGTGAATTGTGCCCACTTCACTTCTGGGACTCGCAGCGGTAAAACCATTGTGATACCACAAATTTGAATTTTGAGACATTTTACCAAGATGACAAAGACTGGAGGACTTTCTCCTCTGTACTCTTCTGCTGGCTGTGAGGAAGTGTCTGCATTGCACAAGAACAGGTAGGGTGAAGATCCTGTGTGTATAAGCAGTGTCAGTGTACTGTTCAGCTGGGACTTGTAGTCGCACACATACAACATGAGTATTCGTGCAGTCAGACTGCATAGTGAAGTGATCACTATGGTGCTAATATATGAGAATTACATGTTCCTGCTGTTTAAGGAATTTTATTTCATATTATGTTATATAACCTTTGGCTAATGTATAGCACTGTTATTTGGGCAATTATATTTAGGCATTTTATGTTATGGTCAAGAATTCATTATAAACAGTATAGTCAAAGACGGGGTGCTAACACAAGGTACAGTAAAGGGCACGTTCCATCATTAAGCTAGCCTTAAATGTTCTCTATGATTTTCTGGTGCAATAATCACGCAGATTGCCTTTGAAATCAAGCACTCAAAATATCACTTTTAATAAAGTTTTATTTAAAAATTTTGCATTTATTGGTCAATTGTAGTATACACATATCCTAATATGCTCTTATTATTCTCTGATGCTGCTCACCATGATCCTGTCAGCAGGATACGTATTTTATCATGTGCTAAAAGTAATCTTAAAAGACCCTCTGCTGGTAAACATTTATTTTATGCTGTTGTGCTAATGATAGAATTCCCACTTATACAAAGAGATAAAATAAATACTCACCCTTAACCCCTTCTACCCTGGGCCAGTTGTCACCTTTCTACCTAGGCCATTTTTTTGCAAATCTGACATGTGTCACTTTAAGTGGTAATAACTTTCGAACGCTTTTACTGTTATTTGAACAGTATTGTATTTCGCGGTATTAGGGAGCACAGCAGAAACAGTATTAGGGGTGGCAGCAGAATGACAGTGTTGAGGCACCAGGATGTGGAATTTGTATTGAGAAGGTAGGGAGGATGATGGAAAGTGAGGAATCTAAGAGGTCTTTCTAATAAATTTTGCAGAGGCATCATGGTCATTTGGGCCAAATGGAGATGTCATAGGAGACATCCCTGTATGTAAAAGGTCTGTAGGCTAGCATTGAAAGACCAGGAAGCATGCTAAAAGTAGGGCTTACTCTGTGCTGTGGCCTGTGTCTCACTTCCTCAGTCCCAGCCTCCATATCTTAATTAGAAACAACTAGATAAGGAGGACAGAACATGGCATGATATTTTGTGGTGTTATTTGGTGCTGCTAGGGCAGTATTTGATGCTGCACTGTGGTATTAGACTCTGCTGGGACATATTTTTTGATGCACAGTGGTATTTGTTTCTGATGAGGCAGTATTTTGTGCTGCATTTTTGGTTTTTGGTTCTGCTGGGGTGGTACTTTGTGCTGCACTATGGTATTTGGCACTGCTGGGGAGGTATTTTCCTCTGTATGATGGTGTTTCGCACTGTTGGGATGGCATTTTGTACTGGATTTTGGTATTTGGCACTGGCTAAAGAGGATATTTTGTGCTGCATTATGGTAATTCTTTGTTGGTGCTACAGAGGTAATATTATCATCTTTCTTATATTGTCACACTCTCAGCCTGTATGACACAGGTTGCCACTGCCCACTTGCCAGTATCTTGACACCATGTATGGGAAGTACAAGGATATGTCCACACTTGTCGAGTCCGCTGTGGATTTCTGCTGTGAAGAATTTGCAGCAGCAAATCATATGGATTTTGCTACAGATGTGCCACAGATTTAGTGTGGATGGATTAAAATCGAATCCACCCTTTTTTCCACTGCTACAGATTTGCCCTGCAGTGCAGGTTTTAAAATCTGCAGTATCTCAATTTATAATGCAGATTTCAACCCTTTGCACTGCATATGGTGACATCTTTGGCAATAGACCCTCCTACTGAATAGACTCCATGTACCATTGAATCCTCGTATTGGCCGCACCTACCAACAATATGAACATGGCTATTGGTGTTTGGACCCTGCCTACTTGTGCTCCACATTCAGCCAATTTAGACTAACCTACAACATGGGACCACTTTCAGTTTTTTTCCAGGGCCAATTTAACTTACCAGTCTGTTCCTATATAGAATAATCTACCCTCCAGAACTGCAAGCTGGCACCCTCTTCCCCTGTAAAAGTCAGAGTATGTAAGTGTTGATGGCATGTATTAATATTCACCTCTAATTTTTTTTCAGTAAACTGAGTGACACAATTGCATTTCCAGAACAGCATTGAAAGTTAGCTATGTTACCTTCTGGCAGCTTAGCTTTTTGTGAAAACAATTCATTAGGAAATATGTCAGGCTCCTTAATAAATAATTGCTGCGGAATTCTCCCATATGTTACCCACAGTATGTTAGCCTATTTAACTAGAATCTTAACCCCTTAAGGACTCGGGCCTATTTCACCTTACGGACTTGGCCATTTTTTGCAAATCTGACCAGTGTCACTTTAAGTGCTGATAACTTTAAAACGCTTTGACTTATGCAGGCCATTCTGAGATTGTTTTTTCGTCACATATTGTACTTCATGACACTGGTAAAATGAAGTAAAAAAAATGTCATTTTTATTTATAAAAAAAATACCAAATTTACCAAAAATTTGTAAAAAATTGCAAATTTCCAAGTTTCAATTTCTCTACTTCTATAATACATAGTAATACCTGCAAAAATATTTATTACTTTACATTCCCCATATGTCTACTTCATGTTTGGATCATTTGGGGAATGATATTTTATTTTTTGGGAATGTTACAAGGCTTAGAAGTTTAGAAGCAAATCTTGAAATTTTTCATAAATTTTCAAAAACCAAATTTTTAGGGACCAGTTCAGGTCTGAAGTCACTTTGCGAGGCTTACATAATAGAAACCAACCAAAAATGACCCCATTCTATAAACTACACCTCTCAAGGTATTCAAAACTGATTTTACAAACTTTGTTAACCCTTTAGGTGTTCCACAAGAATTAATAGAAAATAAATATACAATTTCAAAATTTCACTTTTTTGGCAGATTTTCCATTTTAATAATTTTTTTCCAGTTACAAAGCAAGGGTTAACAGCCAAACAAAACTCAAAATTTATGGCCCTGATTCTGTAGTTTACAGAAACACCCCATATGTGGTCATAAACTACTGTACGGGCACACGGCAGGGCGCAGAAGGAAAGGAATGCCATACGGTTTTTGGAAGGCAGATTTTGCTGGACTGTTTTTTTTGACACCATGTCCCATTTGAAGCCCCCCTGATGCAACCCTAGAGTAGAAACTCCATAAAACTGACCCAATCTAAGAAACTACACCCCTCAAGGTATTCAAAACTGATTTTACAAACGTCGTTAACCCTTTAGATGTTGCACAAGAATGAATGGAAAATAGAGATACAATTTCAAAATTTCACTTTTTTGGCAGATTTTCCATTTTAATGATTTTTTTCCAGTTACAAAGCAAGGGTTAACAGCCAAACCAAACTCAATATTTATGGCCCTGATTATGTAGTTTACAGAAACCCCCCATATGTGGTCGTAAACTACTGTACGGGCACATGGCGGGGCGCAGAAGGAAAGGAATGCCATACGTTTTTTGGAAGGCAGATTTTGCTGGACTGTTTTTTTTGACACCATGTCCCATTTGAGGCCCCCCTGATGCAACCCTAGAGTAGAAACTCCATAAAAGTGAAACCATCTAAGAAACTACACCCCTCAAGGTATTCAAAACAGATTTTACAAATGTCGTTAACCCTTTAGGCGTTCCACAAGAGTTATTGGCAAATGGAGAGAAATTTCAGAATTTACATTTTTTGGCAGATTTTCCATTTTAATCCATTTTTCCCAGTAACAAAGCAAGGGTTAACAGCCAAACAAAACTCAATATTTATGGCCCTGATTCTGTCGTTTACAGAAACACCCCATATGTGGTCGTAAACAGCTGTATCGGCACACGGCAGGGCGCAGAAAGAAAGGAATGCCATACGGTTTTTGGAAGGCAGATTTTGCTGGACTGTTTTTTTTGACACCATGTCCCATTTGAAGCCCCCCTGATGCACCTCTAGAGTAGAAACTCCAAAAAAAATGGCCCCATTTTAGAAACTACGGGATAGGGTGGCAGTATTGTTGGTACTAGTTTAGGGTACATATGATTTTTGGTTGCTCTATATTACACTTTTTGTGAGGCAAGATAACAAGAAATAGCTGTTTTGGCACCGTTTTTATTTTTTATTATTTACAACATTCATCTGACAGGTTAGATCATGTGATATTTTTATAGACCAGGTTGTCACGGATGCGGCGATACCTAATATGTATACTTTTTTTTTATTTATGTAAGTTTTACACAATGATTTCTTTTTTGAAGCAAAAAAAATAATGTTTTAGTGTTTCCATAGTCTGAGAGCCATAATTTTTTTAGTTTTTGGGCGATTACCTTGGGTAGGGTATGATTTTTGCGGGATGAGATGACGGTGTTCATCTGAGGGGTTAGGTCATGTGATATTTTTATAGAGCCGGTCAATACGGACGCGGCGATACCTAATATGTATACTTTTTTTTATTTATGTAAGTTTTACACAATAATATCATTTTTGAAACAAAAAGAATAATCATGTTTTAGTGTCTCCATATTCTGAGAGCCATAGTTTTTTCAGTTTTTGGGCGATTATTTTAGGTAGGGTCTCATTTTTTGCGGGATGAGATGACGGTTTGATTGGCACTATTTTGGGGTGCATATGACTTTTTGATCGCTTGCTATTACATTTTTTGTGATGTAAGGTGACAAAAAATGGTTTATTTAGCACAGTTTTTATTTTTTATTTTTTACGGTGTTTATCTGAGGGGTTAGTTCATGTGATTTCTTTTATAAAACCGGTCGATACGAACGCGGCGATACCACATATGTATACTTTTATTTATTTATGTAAGTTTTACACAATAACTGCTTTTTTAAAACAAAAAAAATGATGTTTTAGTGTCTCCATATTCTGAGCCATAGTTTTTATAATTTTTTGGGCGATTGTCTCAGGTAGGGGCTCATTTTTTGCGGGATGAGGTGACGGTTAGATGAAAGATGATATTGGCTGGCCTGTTTACCTACAAGTCATCCATAATGATGCATCTATAATAATAATAGCTACATAATCTACCTAGTTTTTCATATGAACACTCACAGGAGCACCGTGGCCTTCTCAAACAGCTGATCGGCGGAGGAGAATTTATTTTTTAAGGGTTTCAGAATATAGCAACACAAGACATTTTTTTTAAATGTTTTATTATTTAAAAATAGTAAAACATAACAAACATCATATACATTTGCTGCCCCCATAATTATACTGACCTGCAGAATAAAGTTAAAATGTCATTATTATCATGCCGTGAATACCATTAAAACGAAACAATAAAAACAATGGTGGAATTGTGTTGTCTTTTTTAGGCCTCATGCACACTAACGTATTTTCTTTCTGTGTCTGTTCCGTTTTTTTGGCGGACCCTATACGGAACCATTCATTTCAATGGGTCCTCAAAAAAAGTTACTTCTTGTGCATTCCGTTTCCGTATGTCCGTTCGGCAAAAAAATAGAACATGTCCTATTATTGTCCACATTACGGACAAGGATAGTACTGTTCTATTAGGGGCCAGACGTTCCGTTCGGCAAAATACGGAATGCACACGGACGTCATCTGTATTTTTTGCGGATCTGTTTTTTGCGGACCGCAAAATACATAAGTGCATGAGGCCTTATACTGTTAGCCCCCTCCGAATTCTTTTAAAAATTACACAATTCTCCTGATGTAAACCAAACTGGTGCCATTAAAAATGCAACTTTCCACAAATAAAGCAAGCACTTATACGGTTCTGTCGATGGAAAAAAAATTTGGTGTTCAAAAGACAAAAAATAAATAAATGACTGGAGCCTTAAAGGGGTTCACATCAGCAAATAGTATTTATTATGTAGAAAAAGTTAATACATGCCAATTGCTAGTGTATTGTTATTATCCATATTGCTTCCTTTGCTGGCTGGATTCATTTTTCCATCTTATTATACAGGGAGTGCAGAATTATTAGGCAAATGAGTATTTTGACCACATCATCCTCTTTATGCATGTTGTCTTACTCCAAGCTGTATAGGCTCGAAAGCCTACTACCAATTAAGCATATTAGGTGATGTGCATCTCTGTAATGAGAAGGGGTGTGGTCTAATGACATCAACACCCTATATCAGGTGTGCATAATTATTAGGCAACTTCCTTTCCTTTGGCAAAATGGGTCAAAAGAAGGACTTGACAGGCTCAGAAAAGTCAAAAATAGTGAGATATCTTGCAGAGGGATGCAGCACTCTTAAAATTGCAAAGCTTCTGAAGTGTGATCATCGAACAATCAAGCGTTTCATTCAAAATAGTCAACAGGGTCGCAAGAAGCGTGTGGAAAAACCAAGGCGCAAAATAACTGCCCATTAACTGAGAAAAGTCAAGCGTGCAGCTGCCAAGATGCCACTTGCCACCAGTTTGGCCATATTTCAGAGCTGCAACATCACTGGAGTGCCCAAAAGCACAAGGTGTGCAATACTCAGAGACATGGCCAAGGTAAGAAAGGCTGAAAGACGACCACCACTGAACAAGACACACAAGCTGAAACGTCAAGACTGGGCCAAGAAATATCTCAAGACTGATTTTTCTAAGGTTTTATGGACTGATGAAATGAGAGTGAGTCTTGATGGGCCAGATGGATGGGCCCGTGGCTGGATTGGTAAAGGGCAGAGAGCTCCAGTCCGACTCAGACGCCAGCAAGGTGGAGGTGGAGTACTGGTTTGGGCTGGTATCATCAAAGATGAGCTTGTGGGGCCTTTTCGGGTTGAGGATGGAGTCAAGCTCAACTCCCAGTCCTACTGCCAGTTTCTGGAAGACACCTTCTTCAAGCAGTGGTACAGGAAGAAGTCTGCATCCTTCAAGAAAAACATGATTTTCATGCAGGACAATGCTCCATCACACGCGTCCAAGTACTCCACAGCGTGGCTGGCAAGAAAGGGTATAAAAGAAGAAAGTCTAATGACATGGCCTCCTTGTTCACCTGATCTGAACCCCATTGAGAACCTGTGGTCCATCATCAAATGTGAGATTTACAAGGAGGGAAAACAGTACACCTCTCTGAACAGTGTCTGGGAGGCTGTGGTTGCTGCTGCACGCAATGTTGATGGTGAACAGATCAAAACACTGACAGAATCCATGGATGGCAGGCTTTTGAGTGTCCTTGCAAAGAAAGGTGGCTATATTGGTCACTGATTTGTTTTTGTTTTGTTTTTGAATGTCAGAAATGTATATTTGTGAATGTTGAGATGTTATATTGGTTTCACTGGTAAAAATAAATAATTGAAATGGGTATATATTTGTTTTTTGTTAAGTTGCCTAATAATTATGCACAGTAATAGTCACCTGCACACACAGATATCCCCCTAAAATAGCTAAAACTAAAAACAAACTAAAAACGACTTCCAAAAATATTCAGCTTTGATATTAATGAGTTTTTTGGGTTCATTGAGAACATGGTTGTTGTTCAATAATAAAATTAATCCTCAAAAATACAACTTGCCTAATAATTCTGCACTCCCTGTACAGCCTCTTTAAGTTCTAAACTAGGCCATGTCCTCAACAGTGCCCTCATGCATGGTGGAAAATTCTGCCAGAAAATACGCCGCATAAAGACTTCTGGATGTTATCCTTAAAAAGTGCCAAACCTGTGCTGCGTTCCTCTGCAGATTAACATTCTACCTTGTTACTAATGATGTGTCTCCATTCGATTCAGTGGGAGATGTAATCTGCACAGAAATCCAACAAAATCCACACATTTGTAAAAAAGCTGCACCTGTGTATTTTCTGACGGATTTTTCTGCAATGTGTGAAGGCACCATAATAGGTTACATTTATTGTTCATTATTTATTATTATTATTATTATTATTGTTCTTTTTTTTTATTATTATTATTATTATTATTATTATTACGAATTTATATATATTATCACAGGTCTGGTTTACTAATTAACTAAAGAAAACAAATCTGCTGCAGATTACTGTGAAATATGTGATCTCGATCTGCGAGTAGGAATAGGTTAATTAGGACGATGAGGTTCAATGAATAGGCAGGTGTTAGAGTTTGCAAACAGACAATACTCCTGTTATATCCAAATACAAGCTACAGGGACACATGGAATGTGTGATGTAGGAGATGGATTAGCTGGATGCTGAGCGTTTTCACAGAGCTGTCAGGGAGGGTATCTCAGCTGTCTTACTGTGTGTCCCTGGTGGAAACAAACATCTGTTATATGTGGAACAGCCATTGACAGCCAAATGGTTGATATAATCAAGCTGGTACTGTAGTACAAACTCCCATTAACCTTCCTGAGAGATCTCCTTAATACCACAGAATGGTTCTGTCTGTTCTTAACATCAGGTGTCACTTACCTGACCTTCAAGATACACGTAAAGTTGACCTCATTCCTATACCTGAGATACTGACAGAAAATCCAAATTACATCTAGGGCAATGTATGTGTATCTAGTCATCCACTGCCTCTAACTTCAAAAGAAGGTCTCATATTTTCATGACTTATTATCTGATATATTTCAATACAGTACAAAATGTGCTGTATCATTACTGTACTGAAAAATTGAATAGTGTTCAAAGAGATATATCAAAGATGAGCTATCATTTGAAAACCTTACAGGTGGAAATTAGGTGCAGCAAATGATTGACTCTATAGTATTGGTGAAAATATTATTATAGCCATGTGATGATCCAGAAGCGGACACTAACTTCAAAGGGCCCCTGTGCAGAATCTGAATTCTGCTCCCTCATTTCCATGACCCTCCCTCATATGTACATGCATACAGTATATAAAATATACACATTCTGTATACATGCATACAGGGGCGGACTGGGAACTTAAAGTGACCCTGGAAAAAAAACGTATATTGTGGTCAGCTTGGGAACTGGTGAACTGACCAATGCCAAGTTCGGCTTCCGCTAGTTCTGTGCAAGCAACTCCAGTGTGGTATTTTTTCTGCACAAGGCCGGCAAGCAAAACCACAGCTATGTTCAAGATCTGCAGGATTAAAATAAGCCATGGATGTTCAAACACAAACATGGGTACCAGAGGTCTATTGCAGCACATAAGGCGACATCACTGGATCATTTGGGAAACTAAAACAGCCAGCATTCCCAATCAAAAAAAAAATCTGTCCTCCTTCTCCTGGTCTTCTTTGTGGCAGCCAACCCGCATCGCCAGCAATACAGTATTCCTTGTGATCATCATCAACTTCTTCTTCTCCTGCTAAGACTCCTCCTTGTCCTATGCTCCATTGTGAGATATCCATAACATAATGTGTGGCTATGAAAAAACTATTTTCCACCAGCAACATTCCTACTCACTGGAATTCAACATTGCAAATGCTAGAGCATCTGCATGTCTGTGTTGTTTTGAGCTCAGGCAGTGGTAACTTATGCTGTTCATGTCGCAGTTGTCCCTTATGCCCCTCATATTTATGTTATAACACATACTCATGATGCTTATGCAGCAGGGGATGACAGCAGAAGAAGAACAGCTAACACATCTTGCTGTCCGTCCTGCAGCTGTTGAGGACCTACAAGAAGAAACTCCCATGGAGGAGGATGAGAGACTACCACTGGAGGACGAGTCATAGTTGGAGGATGATGATGATGATGAAGGTGACAGAAAGAACTGACCCCTTGGTCATGCTAGCCAGAATGATGAAATGTATGTGATCATGCTGGCCTCATGCGGTGACATTACTGATGATGTCACTGTGCGTGACCAGAGTGGTCACGTGGTGACGTCTTCAGATGGGAGTGGACGGCCTCTCCGCAATCAAGTGGATGAGGTGCAGGAGCGTAACTATAGGGGAAGCAGGGGAAGCAGGGGCGTACATAGAAATCACTGGGCCCCATAGCAAGAATCTGAATTGGGCCCCCTAACCCCGCCCACCTCTTGGCCCATCCCACCTCCTGTCTTGGCTCCACCCCCATTTGCCAATAAAGAAATGTATACATACGTTTGTACGTATTCGTACTGACCCTGAGAATGAAGGGCACAGGTCAGTTTTGTGGCAAAGGGAATGCTGTAGGAACAAAACCCTGTGGTATCTGAATCTATGGGACTCCTGTGGATATTCCATAAAAGTTTTATCAGCAGTCCTATGTAACATTTCAAATAACACAGTGATAACTCTCTGAGTGCAGATAATGTAGTAGATGTCACCTGTAGTCCTATGTAACACCACAAATAACAGTGATAGCTCTCTGAATACAAATAACACAGTGATGGCTCTCTGATTACCGAAAATGTAGTAGTGTTACCTGCAGTCCTATGTAAAACCACAGATAACACTAGTGCTGATAATGTGGTAGTGTTACCTGCAGTCCTATGTAAAACCACAGATAACACTAGTGCTGATAATGTGGTAGTGTTACCTGCAGTCCTATGTAAAAAACCACAGATAACACTAGTGCTGATAATGTGGTAGTGTTACCTGCAGTCCTATGTAAAACCACAGATAACACTAGTGTAGATCATGTGGTAGTGTTACCTGTGTCCTTAGTATGCCTCCCTGTGCCTCTCCCATCGACTCCATGCTGGCTGCACTGCCTCCTCTTCCTTCTTCTTTCTCTTGCTCCACACAGAACGTCCTGATGCAGCTGCGTCAAGACATAGGAACACTGTGATGGTGATGGTGACACAAACACAGACACAGGGACAGACACACACACACATACATACAATAAATATGATCACATCACACATCACTGCTCCTGCCTGTCTGATTTGATAAAGCCGGGCATAGATGGGCTATGTCAGGCTTTAGCAGAGTGGGCACAGGATAGTGGACACAGGGCGCGATATGTATGCGAGCACAGCTGAACGAGTGCAGGGCAGGGGCCCACATACACATCGCACCTCCTGCCTGTGTCCACTGTGCTAAAGCCAGATTTCAACCATCCACCAATTCTTAACCCTTTTGCTACTAGCGCCATTTTGTATCACTTCTCTTACCCCAAACCCCTTTAACTCCTTGCTGCTGATGCTGAGTGTGCACATAGCCACCAATCATATCCCCACCCCCCCAAAGGTGACTGATGTGTTGGGGGGTGGGGGGGTTGGGGGAATATGATTGGTGGCTATGTGCACTGTCAGCATCAGCAGAAAGGAGTTAGAGGGGTTATCCAACCCCTAATGCCCCCCAAAATGCCCGGGGGGGAGGAGTAGGAGAGCACACTGTCCACTATGAGCCCCCCAAACCCTTAATGCCCCCCAAAATGCTCAGGACAGTGTGCTTTCCTTCTACTCCTCTCCCACCTGGGCATTTTGGGGGGCATTAGGGTTTGGGGGGCTCATAGAGAACTCGGGGGGGGGGGGGGGGGGGCTCATAGAGGACAGTGTGCTTTCCTCCTACTCCTCTCCCCCCTGGACATTTTTGAGTAATGGGGACATTAGGGGTTGGGGGGCTCATAGAGGACTCAGGGGGGGGGGGAACTCAGAGAGAACGGTGTGCTTGTCTCCTACTCTTCCCCCCCTGGGCATTTTGGGGTAATGGGGGCATTAGGGGGGCTCATAGAGGATTCAGGGGGAGGCTCATACAGGACAGAGTAGGAGGAAAGCAGACTGTCCTCTATGAGCCCCCCAAACCCTTAATGACCTCCAAAATGCTTAGGACAGTGTGATTTCCTTCTACTCCTCTCCTCCCTGGGCATTTTGGGGGGCATTAAGGGTTTGGGGGCTCATAGAGGACAGTGTGCTTTCCTCCTACCCCTCCCCCCTGGACATTTTGTAGTAATGGGGACATTAGGGGTTAGGGGGCTCATAGAGGACTCAGAGGGGGGAGGCTCATAGAGAACATTGTGCTTGCCTCCTACTCCTCCCCCCTGGGCATTTTGGGGTAATGGGGGCATTAGGGGGGCTCATAGAGGATTCAGGGGGGGAGGCTCATACAGGACAGAGTAGGAGGAAAGCAGACTGTCCTCTATGAGCGCCCCCCTCCCTATGAGTTCTCTTGCTGCCTGGCAATCCCTTCCCATACACAACAAACCACAGTCCACAGGCACACCAACCAATCAATAGACCACCGTCCGGGACTCCGTGTCCGGTGGTCAGTCCTTCAGTCTGGGGCTGTGTGCAGGGTGCAGGAGGGTGCGCAGCCTACTTCACTCGCTCAGGTCACGCTCTGTATGGGTATGTATGAGCGACGCCCGCTCCTGCTGCCTGCAAACACTGGCCAATCAGCAGCTGCCTCTTTGTGCTGCTGACTTGCGCTGATTGGCCAGTGTGAAGACTAGAACACACCCGCAGCCTGGCCGGGAGAATCAAGTTCCTGAAGTGACTAATGAGGCTGGTAAATGGGGGGGGGGGGGTCCACGCCGATCAAAGACAAGTGCCGCGGGCCCGCTGCGCTTGCGCCACAGTGTGTACTGGCTAAAATAAACGGAGGGGGCGGGGCCTTCCGTGCACTCCGGGCCCCCTGTGCCCCATAGCAACGGCGTGGTCTGCCTATATGGGCGGTACGCCACTGAGGGGAAGCAGCTGCTTTGGGGCCCTGACCCAGAAGGGGCCCATCGAGGAGGAGAAGGACTAAAAGATTTTGTCAGGGCCCCCTCAACAGTATTGCACAATGAAATTATATACAGTGACAGTATAGACAGTGTATAAAACGGATGGAACAGCTGCCGGGCCTAGTCTGAGAGAGCGATCTTTACTAGCCACAGGAATAAGGGCGGCATGAAAGGAAGGGGTTGCGAAAAAATTATTGGAGGAAGGGGGCCCCATTAAAACATTTGCTGTGGGGCCCAGTCATTTCTAGCTACGCCACTGATGAGGTGAGTATAATTTTTTTTTAACCCCGGATTAACTCTTGAGCATCTGAATGTAAGTCTCAGGTGCCGCAATCAGCGTTCAACGTGGCATCTGAGGAATTAAATGATAGGGCGGCGCGTTTGCCATTCCTTGTCATTGTGGCAGCACCATATGATGAAAAGCGATTTATGACTAAGTAATTCGTAACTAATCAAATTTCTTGATGAAGTTTGTCAAAGCTGCCGAATCAAATTTTTCAAAACTTTGCTCATCTCTAGTTTCGATTATGTCCCCCCTTTCCCTTCTTTCCTCTAGGCTAAATGGAGTAAGTTCTTTAAGCCCCTCCTGGAATGTTTTATGCTTTTTGTAGCCCATCTCTGCACTTGTTCCATTTTATCTATGTCTTTTTGTAGGTGGGGTCTCAGTTTTCCAGATGTGGTCACAGTATTCCAGATGTGATCTCACTACTGCGCTATACAGTGGGATCACAATGTCTCTCTTCTTACTGGTTATACCTCTAGCTTAAAAGCCAAGCATCTTACCTGCTTTCCCTGCTGCCTGACCCTGCTGCCTGACCACCTGTCAGTACAGCAGAGTCAGAGAGAAACAGATATAGCAGAGTGGAGTTTGCCTGCCAGTTTCATGCTAAAGCCTGCTGGAACCAAGACAAAGCCTGTAAATCGTTTTGGAGAACGTTTATGCAAAGTAATGCTGCCATTGAACTTCATATCAAGGTCTGGACTCCAGTTATTCTTTTATCCCTCAATTATTCCCCCCATTTATTGCTTCGGAGCCAAAGCCTGTGGTCCAGCTCTATCCATGTAGGAGCACCGTGACACACAATAAGAGACATTTTAGGCCATAGCATACCACTCGTCATTTCCTACACCTGGGAAGTGCGATATACACTCACCTAAAGAATTATTAGGAACACCTGTTCTATTTATCATTAATGCAATTATCTAGTCAACCAATCACATGGCAGTTGCTTCAATGCATTTAGGGGTGTGGTCCTGGTCAAGACAATCTCCTGAACTCCAAACTGAATGTCAGAATGGGAAAGAATGGTGATTTAAGCAATTTTGAGCGTGGCATGGTTGTTGGTGCCAGACGGGCCGGTCTGAGTATTTCACAATCTGCTCAGTTACTGGGATTTTCACGCACAACCATTTCTAGGGTTTACAAAGAATGGTGTGAAAAGGGAAAAACATCCAGTATGCGGCAGTCCTGTGGGCAAAAATGCCTTGTGGATGCTAGAGGTCAGAGGAGAATGGGCCGACTGATTCAAGCTGATAGAAGAGCAACGTTGACTGAAATAACCACTCGTTACAACCGAGGTATGCAGCAAAGCATTTGTGAAGCCACAACACGCACAACCTTGAGGCGGATGGGCTACAACAGCAGAAGACCCCACCGGGTACCACTCATATCCACTACAAATAGGAAAAAGAGGCTACAATTTGCACGAGCTCACCAAAATTGGACTGTTGAAGACTGGAAAAATGTTGCCTGGTCTGATGAGTCTCGATTTCCGTTGAGACATTCAAATGGTAGAGTCCGAATTTGGCGTAAACTGAATGGAACATGTATCCATCCTCTGATGGCTACTTCCAGCAGGATAATGCACCATGTCACAAAGCTCAAACCATTTCAAATTGGTTTCTTGAACATGACAATGAGTTCACTGTACTAAAATGGCCCCCACAGTCACCAGATCTCAACCCAATAGAGCATCTTTGGGATGTGGTGGAACGGGAGCTTCGTGCCCTGGATGTGCATCCCTCAAATCTCCATCAACTGCAAGATGCTATCCTATCAATATGGGCCAACATTTCTAAAGAATGCTATCAGCACCTTGTTGAATCAATGCCACGTAGAATTAAGGCAGTTCTGAAGGCAAAAGGGGGTCCAACACCATATATTAGTATGGTGTACCTAATAATTCTTTAGGTGAGTGTATATAGAGGGCCCTATCAACCCTATTACACAATTTAGTGTCATCGGCAAACAGGCAAACCTTACCTACCAAACTTTCTCATATGTCGCCTACAAATATATTTAAAAAAGAATGGACCCTGGACTGATCCTTGAGGTACATCACTTGTGACTCCTCTCTTTCAGACTGTACGCCATTTTCAACAACACTGTTATCCATCTAACCTCAGATTCACTGAACTATACAGGGATTAAGTCTGATCTTCAATATTTTATCTATCAGCTCATGATGTGAGACTGTATCAAAGGCTTTACTAAAATCCAGGTAGGCAATTTCCACGACAACTCCTTCAGCCAACACTTTTGTGACATAGTCAAAGAAATCAAAAATATTAGTTTGACATGATTTTCCCTCATTAAATCCATGCTATTTTGGGTCCAATAGTTTGTTGGTTTTTAGGTTGTCAATTACCTTCTGTCACTAGTGCTGCCTGCCTACCTACATGTACCATATGGCTACTGGATATACCTTTGCTATCTAAGCAAAATGGTAGAATGTTTTACTCCCTCAGAAAGGGAGGCTAAATTACATTATTACTAGGAAACACTGTATACACAACTTGCCAAAGCTTTTGTCGAGCAGACGCCTGTTTCTAGCGTGTCTCAAAGGGAGTCTCCTTTCCGTCTCTCTCAGAGTCACCCACCCAAAAGCAGAAGCTGCAGCAGCATCCAGTTCAGATGATGGAGTAGTTTTTTCATGTGACATGTCAGGCTCAGGCAAATAGGCAAGTGGAGAGCTCTGGCCTCAAAGCCCAGGTTCAAGCCTACCTAGACTCTGGCCTCTCTCTGGAGCACACCCTGTTCTCTGACCCCATGGACTTCTGGGTAGGCAAACTATAACAGTGGCCAGAATTGGCCCAATATGCTCTCTGACGTATCTTTTTTCTTACCCAGCCTTCAGTGTAATCTCAGAGGGGGTTTTCAGTGATGCAGAGGGAGTGGTGACACCAAATGGACCAAATTGTCCTCTGCCAGTGTCCAAAACATCACTTTTGTCAGAATGAACCAAGCCTGAGATTGGGATGGTTTTAACACTCCTCTGGCTAAGGCCAATGAACAGATCTGCCCTTGCTGACAGTGCTTCATCTTGCCACTGTTGCTGTCGGTCTGCTTGGCTACCATCATGTTGCCAGCCTACCATCATGTTTTGTACAGCTGCTGATGCTGCTGCTGCCTCCATCAGACCACTGCTGCCATCATACCACTATTGCTGCCTGCCTGCCAACATGTACCATATTGCTGCTGCTGCCGCCATCGCTGCAGGTGCTACTCCTTGCTGCTATTCCCCTACTGCCACCACTATTAATGCTATGCATCTACTACTACTACCCATAGACAGATGATCTACTGCCTTGTATGTTCCATGCTATGCTGCTTCTGCTGCTGCTACTATTTGCGGGCATGTGCCTCTGATATGCTACCCTTTCCACTTCCACACTGTACTGCTGCTTTCCCAGTTACATTTTTATAGGCTCGTTCAGAACGAGCCAACTTTTTTGCTGACAATTAACATGTTTCACATGGGCAAACATTCTGAGCCTGTCTATGCATAATTTTTGGACGCTTGGTCCCCCAGCAAGCCACAGTTTTTTTTTTTTTTCTCCTACCTTATATCACTGTTTGTGTTTAAACACCATCTGTTCCTGATAAGGGACAATTTTTTGAAGTTTTGGAATATAAAAAAAAAGCAGAACCCATGTGACGGCAAGGTTTGTTTTTAAGAGCTTAGGGAGGAGGGGGGGGGGGGTGCAGAGAAAATGCGAAAATTCATAAAAAGTTAACAAACGTTTTCCTAAAAAAACAGTCCTAGGAGACTAGAGGGTATTGTAAACCAATTTCCAGGGCAGTAAGAGCCACTTTGGTTCGGGCTACTTTAATTCAGGTCCAAACTGAACTTCTTTTAAAATGAGCAGATCGGAACTGAACCGAATCTCGAAAGGTTCGCTCATCTCTAATCTGCAATATACTGCTATTATGCACTATAGACACACAATGAATTTGTTATATATTGTACAGATAAATGATGCTACCCTGTACTGTATATGTAAATGCTGCTCTCTAATGTATTTACACTCCTCAACATTGAAATTGCAACACCAAGAATAAAAAGTTGTGGAATTTTGGAAATTACAGAATCAATAGACATGTTAATGAAATGCAAATGCTAAAAAATAGAAACAAAATATTCAAAACATCTTGCTTTATTCAGTATTGAGTATGAGTGCCACATGCTGAAATACACACACTTACACACTTTGGCATGCTATCAATGAGTTTAATAATGGTTTTCTGAGAGATGTTCTATCATGCTGAATGCACATGAGCACGCAAATGCAGCTCATTTTGCAATTGCGACCAATGTTGTCCCAGATGTACGCGATGGAAGACAAGTCCGAAGACATTGCAGGCTATGGATGTACATTTAAGCCATTCAGGCTGCTCACAGTAACACAAGCAACATGTGGCCTGGTGTTGTTTTGTTAAACTAAAATAATACTGAATGAAACTAATGTAATACTGAGCTGTTAGTGTACCTTAATGAAGACTACAGGGGTCTTGCTATTGTACATTATGCCACCCTACACTTTAATCCTGGGAGAAGGTAGAGCGTGATGCTCCTCTTCATGGCGTTGCCCATGGTCTCTAGACTAATCTCTGACAATCATTGCATTCTAGACAAAAGGTTCATAACTGAGGAGAATGGACCTCCATTCCAGCCTCCATTGCTGTATTGCTGTGAATCATGATTGCCTTTGAGAGCAGTGGAGTGAGGTCAATGGAACATCTGTAACTGGACATCTGACTCGTAGTCTAATGTTATGCAAACATCTTCTGATGATTTGTAAACACAATATTTGCCACTCTAGGCTTAGGATATAACGTATATAATGTCCAATTTCACTTATAGTACAGAATGGATCATTATGCACCATTCTTCTTATCAGACGATCAATATGTGCAGAGGTTCACCTCTGTTCACCTGTTGCTGTAATTCCAATTCGTTGTTGTTCTCCCAACCACCATAACATGCAACGTTGAACAGTGCGGTCATCTCTACCTAGGTGTGTAGTGATCTCCCAAAGTGATAAACCAGGTTCTTTCAGTTCAAGGATTCTGTCCCTCTCAGTCTGTGATAATTGGAGATAAATGGCACTTTGACGAACAGGAGGCATCAAACAATCATCCCACATGATTTAATCTGATTTTTGAGGTTTTAAATGGCTGAAAGGCTTTGCTTTCAATCTGTCTTTTATACACCTCACAGATACCACAGATTGGAGCTAGGTGCTTGTAAATTTGATTATTTGCAGGTCTTAACAACACCTACTTCCTTGATTTGCATAACCTTATGGCTTGTTCTTTTTGGTGTTGCAGTTTCAGTGTTGAGGAGTGTATATATAACTGTGTTATAGTGTACAAAATAAATACAATTTTATAATGTAGCATCTTACATACATAGTTACATAAAGCAATTAAAAAATGTAAATACTTTGATATTATTTTATAATAAATATATTCACAAATACCCAGAAAATTAAATTAAATTGACCCCTTAAAACTCTTTTTTTTTTAGTACAATTACAAGTACCTAACACTATAGGCCAACTATTCAATTCTTCTGAGGGTAAATGAACAAAATGCAATCCACCAGTGATAGGTAGGGATGGGCAGAGAGATTCATGTGAGGGGAGCCTTAGCCCTAGTGTAACCCTACTGAATTCTTAGACCGAAGATGGCCCCTGAAGGTGGAGTCTCCCCGTCCTCATGCCTACACTGGCTGACCCTAGTAAGCTCTAAATGGGTTTCCCTACTGCCCCAAAGTGTTTCTCCCACTTGGGTTCATCAGGGGGTTGTGTGGGAAAAAGGGTACAGGACCCAACAAAAAAACAAAAAGCTGATACACTTAGATGTTGAGATCAATAAATGAAATGATACATTACGTCACACGGAGATTGGCACAGGTGATACAAAACTGGGACAATCATAATCACATGTGGTTCCCCAGAGTCAGGGCATGATGCAGACACATGTAAAGGTCCCAGGAGGTAAACATGGCCATAAATCCAGCGCAGTTGATAATGCATTATCAGAGAATCTTGTTTATCACAGTCTGAAAGTCCTTTAGGTACTTTTTTGCAAGCTTTCATATGTATTTTACAGAGAAGAATCTTCTTTATGGGCACTCTGGCTTAAAGTCCAGATTGGTGGAATGCTACAGTGATGTTAAATTTCTGGAAGTTTCTCCCATCTGCACACAGGATCATTTGTGCAAAGTCAGAGTAACCATTGGATTATTGGTCACCTCTCTTACCAAGGCTCTGATCCCCTGATAACTTAGTTTGGTGGGGTGGCCAGCTCTAGGAAGAGCCCTAGTTGTTCCAAACGTCCTCCATTTAAGAATTATGGAGGCTGCTGTGCTCTTAGGAGGTTTTAGTTTAATAAAAAAAAATGTTGTACCCTTTCTCCAGATCTGTGCCTCCACACAATCCTGCTTCTGAGCTCTGCAGTCAGTTCTTTTCTCCTTATGGCTTGTTTTTTGCTCTGATATGCATTGTCAGCTGTGAGACCCTTTTATAGACAGGGGTGTATCTTTCAGAATCAAGGCCAATCAACTGAATTTACCAAAGATGTAGATACATCTCAAAGATGATCAAAAGAAGAGGGAGTCCCCCAGGGTTACATTTCAAGTATCATAGCAAAATGTCTGAATACTTATGTCCAGGCAAAATTTTAGTTTCTCACAATTTTTTTTTTCTTTTTTTTTTTTTCCTTTTAGCACAAGGCTGCAACATAACAAATTTTGAAAAAAAGTGAAAGGGTCTGAAGACTTTTCAAATGCCCTGTGTCCCTGAATTGTAAATATTTAGCAAATGTCATGTTTGGACCATGCCAAGTGAAGTATTTTGTTGTCTCTTGTACGTCTGTTAATCTCCAGTTTACTATATGTGCACTTTTTTGCCGGATATGCATGTAACTTTTTGTATTGTGATATTTTATCTGTACACTGTTGCTTTAAAGCAAATGTGTTGTCAGAAAAATTACCTATTGTTTAAATCACATTTTATGTTAAACATATTTTTTTAGAGTTTTTTTTTTTCCATGTCACTATCTATATTTAAAAAAAATATATAGTGTATAATGTTTATGTTCCTGAAATTTTCACACTGGCTCTCAAGCCTAAAATAAGTCCTGTCTTTTGATAGGAGCTACATGGGCCATAGACGCAAAGTCAAAGGGGGACCCCATCGATTTCTATGGGAGAGTATTCTAGGCATGCTCTGTGACCATCGCCTACTGTGAATGGTAGATTCTGTGTTATCTATATACAGGTGTTACATGTCGCTGTAATTCTGCCTGTGGTGACAATAATACTAGCTACTGGAAAGTTACTTGTACAGAACAGGAAATCATGACCTATTATTAGACCTAGTGGACACTGAAAATTGCAGGATTATATACATTTTTTTAAATATAGACACATGAAAAAATAAAATAAAAAACTCACCAAAAGCTATAAAAAAACATGTTTAACATGCCAACATGACTTTTGTCATTTTCTGATGCCACATTCCCCTTATTAAAGTCTTTTTATGCAGCACTGGCTGCACCTGGTCATATGTGTGAGCACATTAATTTTGACCCCCCAGATCCATATAAGAATTCAGAGTATATACAGTCATGGCCAAAAGTTTTGAGACCGACAGAAATTTTGGTTATAACAAGTTTTACCAAACTTTTCTGCTTCCGTTTTTATGGTGGCAATGTACAGGGTGGGCCATTTATATGGTTACACCTTAATAAAAGGGAAATGGTTGGTGATATTAAATTCCTGTTTGTGGCACATTAGTATATGTGAGGGGGGGAAACTTTTCAAGATGGGTGGTGACCATGGCAGCCATTTTGAAGTCGGCCATTTTGAATCCAACTTTTGTTTTTTCAATAGGAAGAGGGTCATGTGACACATCAAACTTATTGGGAATTTCACATGAAAAACAATGGTGTGCTTGGTTTTAACGTAACTTTATTCTTTCATGAGTTATTTACAAGTTTCTCTTTGTTTACAGCCATTGACATGTCACCGAGGTTAACACGTGAGGAGCGGATAGAAATTGTGTTGATGTCTGGTGAACGCAGTAACCGGGTCATTGCAGCAGATTTCAATGCAAGACACCCTACGAGACCACCCATCTCCCATGCTACAGTTAGCAAACTGCTTGCTAAGTTTCGTGAAACTGGTTCAGTGTTGGATTTGCCAAAATGTGGACGCATGAAATCTGTCTCTAATGAAGAAACATCAGTGGCTGTCCTAGCTTCATTCAGCAAGAGCCCACAGCGTAGCACTCGCCGCATGTCACTGGAGAGTAGCATTAGTCGAACATCCCTTCGGCGGATATTAGCTACTCACAAATGGCACCCTTACAAACTCCAGCTACTGCAGCATCTCAACGAGGATGACCCAGATCGGCGCACTGAATTTGCAGAATGGGCAAAACAAAAATTGAAACAGGACCCTCAGTTTACGCAGAAGATTTTGTTCAGTGATGAGGCAAACTTTTATGTGAATGGTGAAGTTAACAAACAAAACCACCGCTATTGGTCTGACACTAACCCACATTGGATAGATCCCTCCAAGACTGTTGGAACAAAAACATTGATGGTATGGTGTGGTATATGGGGTACAAAGATAGTGGGGCCATTCTTCATCAATGGAAACCTCAAGGCCACTGGATATGCAAAATTGCTACATGATGATGTGTTTCCCTCTTTATGCACTGAAGCTGGCACGTTCCCTGAGTTTTTCCAGCAAGATGGTGCACCACCACAATTTGTGTGTCAGGTCCGAGCATTCCTAGATGAACAGTTTCCTGGAAAGTGGATTGGTCGTCGTGGGCCAGTTGAATGGCCCCAAGGTCTCCCGATCTGACCCCCTTAGACTTTTATTTTTGTGGTCATCTGAAGGCAATTGTCTATCCTGTGAAGATACGAGATGTGCAGCACCTGAAACTACGGATACTGGAAGCCTGTGCTAGCATTTCTCCTGCAGTGTTGCTATCAGTGTGTGAAGAGTGGGAGAAGAGGGTTGCATTGACAATCCAACACAATGGGCAGCACATTGAACACATTTTATAAGTGGTCATAAACTTGTAAATAACTCATGAAAGAATAAAGTTACGTTAAAACCAAGCACACCATTGTTTTTCGTGTGAAATTCCCAATAAGTTTGACGTGTCACATGACCCTCTTCCTATTGAAAAAACAAAAGTTGGATTCAAAATGTCCGACTTCAAAATGGCCACCATGGTCACCACCCATCTTGAAAAGTTTCCCCCCCTTACATATACTAATGTGCCACAAACAGGAAGTTAATATCACCAACCATTCCTATTTTATTAAGGTGTATCCATATAAATGGCCCACCCTGTACATTAACTCTAGATTGTTATGACTAGTGATCATATAAATTGAACTTAATTACAAAGTCATTCCTTGCTATGAAAATTACCTTAATCACAAACCCCTCATTTCCACTGCCACAAAATGACCTGCTAACATAATTTCAGAGATCTTGTTAGCTCAGGAGAAAGCGTTAACAAGGACAAGGCAGACTGTTGCTTTAAAAGTGTGTGTGTGTGTGTGTGTGGGGAGGTGATCATTGTCTTCTTATGTTAATCATGATTACCTCCCAGAAATCACATGTAATCATCATTGCTTTGCATTAAAAGGGCATCACGGGCAAGGACATTGTTGCTTGTAAGATTGCACCTAAATCAACTATTTATTGGATCATCAAGAACCTCAAGAAAGCCCAGCAAATGCCTTGTAAAGAGTATTCTGGCATGGGATTGAGTCATCACCAGTGCAGAGATTGCCCAGGATTGGCAGCAGGCAGGCATCTACACTCACAGTAAAGTAAAGGTTTTTGAGGATGGCGTGGCATCAAGGACAGCAAAAAAACCACTTCTGTCCAAGAAAAACATCAAGAACAGAATCTGACATATAATGTTTGATTGGAGAACACTGGGGTAAAGTGATTGTCTCTGATAAAGCCCCCTTCAGACTGTTTGGGACATCTGGAAAAAATGATTGTCAGGAGATGAAAAGATGAGCAGTACCATAAGTCCTGTGTCATGCCAAAAGTACAGTCGTGGCCAAAAGTTTTGAGAATTACATATATATTGAAAATTGGAAAAGTTGCTGCTTAAGTTTTTATAATTTGCATATACTCCAGAATGTTATGAAGAGTGATCAGATAGTTTTATGCTGGTTACCTACTCCAATTTGGAGCTGAAGGAGTTAATGTCACCTTATGTGTCCTCTGAATGGTACCTAAAACGCAAAGTAGCGGGAACCCTGGGGAGATTGCTAGCTGATTAAAAAAATAATAATAATATAGTGCTTAATGTATTCCGGTATGCTGGGGGGAATCATTCTAGGTGGGCGGGAAGGGAGGGGGGGACGACGACAAGGAGTTTAATTTGTCTCATGGTTTTAGACGTCACAATTTGAATTTTATTGGTATGCAAATAATACCTATTGCTTTACAGCTACATGCACATATATATTTATGTCTATCTGTCCTCAGATGTAATGTATCTCGTGTGTTAACACCTGTCAAATTGCCATATTATTGTGACATGTTGTTGTTGTTACTGGAAAGAAAATTATAAAAGCTAATAAGATTATATAAAAAAAAAAAAAAAGAGTGATCAGATGAATTGCATAGTCCTTCTTTGCCATGAAAATTAACTTAATCCCCAAAAAACAATTCCACTGCATTTCCTTGCTGTCATTTCAGTAATCGTCTTGTTAACTCAGGTGAGAATGTTGATGAGCACAAGGCTGGAGATCATTATGTCAGGCTGATTGGGTTAAAATGGCAGACTTGACCTGTTAAAAGGAGGGTGATGCTTGAAATCATTGTTCTTCCATTGTTAACCATGGTGACCTGCAAAGAAACGCGTGCAGCCATCATTGCGTTGCATAAAAATGGCTTCACAGGCAAGGATATTGTGGCTACTAAGATTGCACCTCAATCAACAATTTATAGGATCATCAAGAACTTCAAGAAAAGAGGTTCAATTCTTGTTAAGAAGGCTTCAGGGCGTCCAAGAAAGTCCAGCAAGCGCCAGGATCGTCTCCTAAAGAGGATTCAGCTGCGGGATCGGAGTGCCACCAGTGCAGAGCTTGCTCAGGAATGGCAGCAGGCAGGTGTGAGCGCATCTGCACGCACAGTGAGTCAAAGACTTTTGGAAGATGGCCTGGTGTCAAGAAGGGCAGCAAAGAAGCGACTTCTCTCCAAAAAAAACATCAGGGACAGATTGATCTTCTGCAGAAAGTATGGTGAATAGACGGCTGAGGACTGGGGCACAGTCATATTCTCAGATGAAGCCTCTTTCCGATTGTTTGGGGCATCAGGAAAAAGGCTTGTCCGGAGAAGAAAAGGTGAGCGCTACCATCAGTCCTGTGTCATGCCAACAGTAAAGCATCCTGAGACCATTCATGTGTGGGGTTGCTTCTCATTCAAGGGCTCACTCACAATTTTGCCCAAAAACACAGCCATGAATAAAGAATGGTACCAAAACACCCTCCAACAGCAACTTCTTCCAACAATCCAACAACAGTTTGGTGAAGAACAATGCATTTTCCAGCACGATGGAGCACCGTGCCATAAGGCAAAAGTGATAACAGTGGCTCGGGGACCAAAATGTTGACATTTTGGGTCCATGGCCTGGAAACTCCCCAGATCTTAATCCCATTAAGAACTTGTGGTCAATCCTCAAGAGGCGGGTGGACAAACAAAAACCCACTAATTCTGACAAACTCCAAGAAGTGATTATGAAAGAATGGGTTGCTATCAGTCAGGAATTGGCCCAGAAGTTGATTGAGAGCATGCCCAGTCGAATTGCAGAGGTCCTGTAAAAGAAGGGCCAACACTGCAAATACTGACTCTTTGCATAAATGTCATGTAATTGTCAATAAAAGCCTTTGAAACGTATGAAGTGCGTGTAATTATATTTCACTACATCACAGAAACAACTGAAACAAAGATCTAAAAGCAGTTTAGCAGCGAACTTTGTGAAAACTAATATTTGTGTCATTCTCAAAACTTTTGGCCACGACTGTAAAGCACCCTGAGACCATTTATGTGCAGGGTTGATTCTCAGCCAAGGGAATGGGCACAGTCACAGTTTTGCCTAAGAACACTGTCATGAATAAAGAATGGTATCAAAACATTCTCCAAGAGCAAATTCTCTCAATGATCCAGGAACAATTTGGTGATAAAGAATGATTTTTCCAGCATTTTGGAGTATCATGTCACAAGGCAAAAGTGATAACTAAGGCTACTTTCACACTAGCCGCATTGACTATAATGGGAACAGGGGCGGAGCTCCGGCGCAGCACGGCAGTGCACGGCGAGAAGCCGCCGGACTAAAAAGTCGGACATGAAGTACTTTTAGTCCGGTGGCCTTTCGCCGTGCACTGCCGTGCTGCGCCGGAGCTTCGCCCCCGTCCCCATTATAGTCAATAGGGACGGAGAGGCAGTCCGGCGGCATGGCGAAATAGCGGCAGTACGGATCCGACAGGGTGAGCAGCCTGTCGGATCCGTCCTGCCGCTAGTGTGAAAGTACCCTAAGTGGCCTAGTGAATAAAACATTGAAATTTTAGATCCATGGTCCGGAAACTCTCTAGTTCTAAATTCAATAGAAGGTCATTCTTCAAAAAGTGGGTGGACAAGCAAAAACACAGAAATTGTGGTAAATTCCAAGCACTGATTAGGTTGCTGTCAGTCAGGATTTTACCCAGAAGCTAATATCCAATATGCCAGAGCAAATTGATAGAGTCTTGAAAAGGAAGGGTCAACACTGGAAATATTGAGTATTTGCATAAACTCAATTTATTGACTGATTTATACAGTGCAGTGGTATTGGCCCAGCCGATTCTTGACATATTTGTTGGGTTGTGGCCTCATTCATTCATGCAGTCTGCTGGAGCTCTCAGACGCTAGTATGAAACCTGCCTTAGTAGTATTCTTGTAGTATGACATTTTGGGATGATAGCCAGTATTACATTATATCCATCAGATGATTACATGCTACAGAGAATTCAGAAGTTTCGGTCCGTCCTGGACCTTTTTCAATGGGTTACAGTAAAGCTGAATGGTGAGATGAGGGTCACAATGGTGATTGGAATGTCCACAGCACATTCAAGCACATGTAGTTGGGAATTCTATTTCCTGCTACTCACAACACTTCACAATTTTTGGAGTGCATAGTCCTTTTCTCTTAAACTTAGTTTGAAAAACAGAATACTTGTAGATTTACACTGAAAAAGTATTTTTACCTCCTTTATCCTAATGTCACATGTGAAGCAGTAGGTGAGGGAACACCAGCACATGTAGTGCTATGGTATGAGCTCCTTCTGTATTCTATGTTGTCCAAACTAAGTAGGACTCTCCAAGAATACTAGTTATAGTGAATCTTCAATTGTGTTTAAGTTCAATGCTTAATAATTGTGTTTAACTGCTTTACTACTAATAAAAGACTTACTCTGCATTTTGAGAGTGCTAGATCAGAGAGAGACATGCTAAAGCTATGATGGCGAACCTCTGGCACTCCAGCTGTGGTAAAACTACAACTCCCAAGATGTACACTTGCTTGGCTGTTCTCAGAACTCCATAGAAATGAATAGAGCATGCTGGGAGTTGTAGTTTCATCATAGCTGGAGTGACGGATGTTAGCCATCACTGCAAAAGCATTCCTGATTGTACGTAATTAACAAGCAGTGAGTGGTTCTGGTGAGAATTGGGCTAAATAAAGCTAGTGTCATCCCTGACATCTGATGGGATTATTGGCCTTCGACTGGTGAAGGTTTTTGATTAGATCCCACCAAAAGTGTTTGTGGGTGAGCCACATCTTAGAAACCTTTTGGTTTTGATCTAGATCCCAGCCTGAATTGACTTCGGGTAAGCCATGTACAGTGCTGCCCAAAATTATTCATATGATGTAGCAGGCTGGTTTTAAATCTGTAGAGAAACAGATGGGCGCACCATAGGGTAATTCTGTGAGTGTATAATGGTGAACAAAAAGAATTGGCAAGGCTCACCTTGTGTGGTTGTGCGGATATAGGCACAACACTATTGTAGGTATTTTCAAACAAGCCTGGACGTCTGGATATGGCGGTCTGCAGCCTCGGGACCACGAGGGATCTTCAAAAGGAGAAGCACGGCGCGAATTACCGTCTACCAGTCACCAGGGTCAAGAAGGAATCTTTTAATGCAGCAATACAACGCGTTTCGGGGAATCACTCCCCTTCATCAGGTACAAAAGAGCTGCACAAGTGTAACAGCACAAAGCTACACACATTTATACATACAAACATACCGCCTTAAGGAGGTCACAAGGTCAGAAGGGAGGAGTTTTGGATATTGTCTAGATGAACAATGACACATATAATGTGCATATTGGCAGGTTCTCATAATAGACCGCCGATGTGCACATTCCAACCACATCTATGCTGTGTGAAGCAGAAAAACGCACTAATAACAGTCCATTTAAAAAGATCTCAAATGGCTACGCCCATATAGGGCTGACCTTAAGGAGTATGCAATTGAAAGTGCATCACAGGACCTTTGTGATGCACTTTCAATTGCATACTCCTTAAGGTCAGCCCTATATAAGCGTAGCCATTTGAGATCTTTTTAAATGGACTGTTATTAGTGCGTTTTTCTGCTTCATACAGCATAGATGTGGTTGGAATGTGCACATCGGCTGGTCTATTATGAGAACCTGCCAATAGCACATTATATGTGTCATTGTTCATCTAGACAATATCCAAAACTCCTCCCTTCTGACCTTGTGACCTCCTTAAGGCGGTATGTTTGTATGTATAAATGTGTGTAGCTTTGTGCTGTTACACTTGTGCAGCTCTTTTGTACCTGATGAAGGGGAGTGATTCCCCGAAACGCGTTGTATTGCTGCATTAAAAGATTCCTTCTTGACCCTGGTGACTGGTAGACGGTAATTCGCACCGTGGGACGTGTTTTGTTTTCTTGCAAAATTATTCATACACCTGGCAAATATTTACTTAAAGTTACTTTTATTCAACCAGCAAGTAATTTTTTGACGGGAAATGACATAGGTGTCTCCCAAAAGATAATAAGACGATATACAAGTGGCATTATTGAATCTGGGCTCTGCTGGTGGCAATGTCTCAAGGCAGACAATCCAATGGACACTGCACACTGCTGGGTTCCACGGATGCAGACCAAGGAGGACGCCACTTCTCCAGATAAGGCACACAAAAGCTCACTTGGCCTTTGCAAAAGCTCATCGGGACAAAGAAGAAGACTTCTGGTCTTCTGTGTTATGGTCAGATGAAACAAAAATTGAATTGTTTGGTCACAATGATGTTTCCTTCATTTGGCGTAAAAAAGGAGAAGCCTGGGAACCTAATCACAGTAAATGGCACCATGAAAAAAGAGCAATACATGAGGATTCTCTACGACATCAGGCAGTCTGCAGAGAAACTTGGCCTTGGGCACCAGTGGACATTTCAGCATGACAATGACCCAAAACACACAGCAAAAGTGGTGAAGAAATGGTTAGCAGACAAGAACATTAACGTTTTGGAGTGGCCCAGCCAGAGTCCAGACTTGAATCCAATTGAGAATCTGTAGAGGGAGCTAAAGATCAGGGTGATGGTAAGATGACCCTCCAACCTGAAAGATTTGGAGCTCATTGCTAAAGATGAATGGGTAAAAATACCTGTGGAGACATGGGAAAAGCTGGTCTGCAATTATAGGAAGTGTTTGATTTCTGTAATAGCCAATAAAGGCTTTTCTATTGATTATTGAGAAGGGTATGATTAATTTAGGACAGGACACTTTTTGCTCAAATGTAAATAAAAGCTGAGAAATTTTATTTTTTCCACAATAATGCCTCTTGTACATCGTCTTATTATCTTTTGGGAGACACCTATGTCATTTCCCTTAAAAGTAACTTTAAGCCAAAATTTGCCTGGGGTATGAATAATTATGGGCAGCACTGTATGTTATAGATAGAACCAGTGAGCGGCTGTAGTCTGCTGCCCAATGAATTCTGTGTCGGTGATCAAGCCAGACATAGTGGGAATAACTGAGACATGGCCGGATGATAATTATGACTGGGCAGTTCATGTACAGGGTTACAGTCTGTTAAGAAAGGATCGCCAAAACCGGAGAGGGGGAGGGGTCTGCCTTTATGTAAAGTCTAAAGTCCACAGTCCGAGAAGATATAAGTGAGGGACATGAACATGTGGAGTCACTGTGGGTAGAAATACTTGGAGGCAAAAACAATATTAAATTACTAATAGGAGTTTATTATAAATCACCTAATATACCAGAGTCCACAGAAAATCTACTACTAAATGAGATAGACAAGGCGGCAAATCATAATGAGGTGGTTATTATGGAGGACTTCAACTACCCAGATATAAACTGGGAAACTGAAACCTGTACGTCTCATAAAGGAAACAGGTTCTTGGCAATAAACAAAGACAATTACCTGTCACGGAAGGTGTACAGCAAACAAGAAGACACAAAAGGAAGATCCGACTGACTGTATCCAAAACTAAGGAACAAAGGGGGGAGCCCTGCAACAGACCTGACTCTCTCCCTAACTGCTCAGCCTATGCAAAATTCTCAATGGTAGAAGATCGCATATCCTCGTACCTCGACTGTATAACACCTGAACACCCTATAATAGTGAGGGGACACGACCACCGGCTCCCTACACTTGATACGGAGGGAGTCAGGGTCACCTGAGATCCAGCAAACCGGAAAATACAAATGAATGAACAAAACTTATCTGTAGAAGACTCAGTAGTAGCATCCAGCATGCATACACTCCAGGAAGTTGTATAAACCGCAAAGTGATGCAGTATGGGAAGGGATTTAAAGGGATGCAATCAGTGCAACTACATGACAGCTGAGAGAGGCTAACGAGATGAGAAAATGAAAGCAAAACAAAAGGAACCTCAAGGAGGAGGTTCTGAAGGACGTCTGTCAGAGCTTCTCAGATGTCTGGTGGTGACATTACCTTTCCCAACTGGTTTAGGACCCGACTAGAGGGACGACCATACTAGACTTAGTATTAACCAATAGACCTGACAGAACAACAGATGTGCAGGTTGGGGGACACCTGGGAAATAGGGACCATAAAGTAATAACCTTCCAATTATCATTCAAAAGAGTGTTTCTTGAGGGAGGAACAAAAATACCAAACTTCAAAAAACTTAATTTAGCCAACTAAGAGAGGCCATAGGCCTAACTAACTGAGACAAAGTCCTCAAAAATAAAAATACAGCCACAAAATGGGATATTTTTAAAAGTATCCTAAAATATAATTGTGAAAGGTACATACCTTATGGGAATAAAAAGTTAAGGAACAAGAAGAAACCAATGTGGATAAATAGAACTGTAAAGGAAGCAATAAATGACAAAAAGAAAGCATTTTAATCACTAAAACAGGAGGGTAGTGAGGAAGCACTGAAAAACTATAAGGAAAAAAATAGAATATGCAAAAAACAAATAAAAACGGCCAAACTAGAGAACGAGAGATTAATTGCCAAAGAGAGCAAAACTAACCCTAAAATGTTCTTCAATTATATAAATGGTAAAAACTATCAATCTGAAGGTGTTGGCTCTTTACAGAGTGATGAGGGGGGAGTTGCAGAGAGCAATGAGTGGAAAGCAAAGCTATTAAATATTTTTTTTCTCCACTGTATTAACTGAAGAAAATAAGAGGTCAGATGAAATGCAGAACGTAAAAGTAAATTCCCCATTGAAAGTGCCATGTATGACCCAGGAAGAAGTACAGCGGCGTCTTAAAAAGATTAAAATGGACAAATCGCCAGGACCAGATGGCATACACCCATGTATCCTAAGAGAATTAAGTAATGTCATAGCCAGACACTTATTTCTGATATTTAAGGATTCTATACTGACAGGGAGTGTTCCACAGGATTGGCGCATAGCAAATGTGGTGCCAATATTCAAAAAGGATCCAAAAATGGCCCTGAAACTATAGGCCGTAAGTTTAAAATCTGTCGTGGGTAAACTGTTTGAGGGTTTTCTAAGAGATACTATCTTGGAGCACCTCAATGAAAATAAGCAAATAACGCCATATCAGCATGGCTTCATGAGGGATCGGTCATGTCAAACTAATTTAATCAGTTTCTACAAGGAGGTAAGTTCTAGACTTGACAGCGACGAATCAATGGATGTTGTATATCTGGACTTCTCCAAAGCATTTGACACTGTACCACATAAAAGGTTAGTATATAAAATGAGAATGCTCGGACTGGGAGAAAACGTCTCTATGTGGGTAAGTAACTAGCTAAGTGGTAGAAAACAGAGGGTGGTTATTAATGGTACACACTCAGATTGGTCACTGTCACTAGTGGAGTACCTCAGGGGTCAGTACTGGGCTCTATCCTCTTCAATATATTTATTAATGATCTTGTAGAAGGCTTGCACAGTAAATTATAAATTTTTGCAGATGACACTAAACTGTGTAAAGTAATTGACACGGAAGAGGACAGTATACTGCTACAAATGGATCTGGATAGATTGGAGGCTTGGGCAGAGAAGTAGCAGATGAGGTTTAACACTGACAAATGTAAGGTTATGCACATGGGTAGGAATAATGCAAGTCACCCGTACATTCTAAATGGCAAAACACTGGGTAACACTGACATGGAAAAGGACCTAGGAATTTTAGTGAACAGCAAACTAAGCTGTAAAAATTAGTATTAGGCAGCTGCTTTCAAGGCCAATAAGATAATGGGTTGTATCAAAAGGGGCATAGATGCCCGTGATAAGAACATAGTCCTACCACTTTACAAATCACTGGTCAGACCACACATGGAGTACTGTGTACAGTTCTGGTCTCCTGTGAACAAGGCAGACATAGCAGAGCTGGAGAGGGTTCAGAGGAGGGCAACTAAAGTCATAACTGGAATGGAAAATTAGGGTTATTTACTTTAGGAAAAAGATGACTGAGGGGAGATTTAATTACTATGTATAAATATATCAGGGGTCAGTACAGAGATCTCTCCCATCCTCTATTTATCCCCAGGACTGTGACTGTGATGAGGGGACATCCTCTGCGTCTGGAGGAAAGAAGGTTTGTACACAAATATAGAAGAGGATTCTTTACGGTAAGAGGAGTGAGACTATGGAACTCTCTGCCTGAGAAGGTAGTGATGGTGAGTACAATAAAGGAATTCAAGAGGGGCCTGGATGTATTTCTGGAGTGTAATAATATTATAGACTATAGCTACTAGAGAGGGGTCATTGATCAAGGGAGTTATCTAATTGCCTGAAGTCGGAAAGGAATTTTTTTCCCCTTAAGTGGCTAAAATTGGCTTCTACCTCACAGTTTTTTTTTTTTTTGCCTTTCTCTGGATCAACTTGCAGGATAACAGTCCGAACTGGATGGACAGATGTCTTTTTTTTGGCTTTATATACTATGTTACTATGTTGCCCTTTATAGGTGACCTAAGACAATTTTGACCAGCAAGTCTGTCCTCCTATCAATGCTTGAGTAGGGTAAAGTTGTGTGTTTGCTTGGTGATGCAAACAACACAGAGACTACTAAGCTGTGGCCTAGTACTCTGTCTCAGAGTACACATGGACAGTGATAGTGAGTCCTGCTAAGTGGAATACCACCTGATACATGTGCAGTAGAGGTGTTAACACTAAGCATAGTGCCTCTGCAAAGAAGGGTAACCACAAAACATTTTTGTGTGTAACTATGAAGTATGCACCCTCTGTGAGTGAGAGACTGTATTCTCTATACTAGTTGCCTCAATACTAAGTACATACACTCACCTAAAGAATTATTAGGAACACCTGTTCTATTTCTCATTAATGCAATTATCTAGTCAACCAATCACATGGCAGTTGCTTCAATGCATTTAGGGGTGTGGTCCTGGTCAAGACAATCTCCTGAACTCCAAACTGAATGTCAGAATGGGAAAGAAAGGTGATTTAAGCAATTTTGAGCGTGGCATGGTTGTTGGTGCCAGACGGGCCGGTCTGAGTATTTCACAATCTGCTCAGTTACTGGGATTTTCACGCACAACCATTTCTAGGGTTTACAAAGAATGGTGTGAAAAGGGAAAAACATCCAGTATGCGGCAGTCCTGTGGGCAAAAATGCCTTGTGGATACTAGAGGTCAGAGGAGAATGGGCCGACTGATTCAAGCTGATAGAAGAGCAACGTTGACTGAAATAACCACTCGTTACAACCGAGGTATGCAGCAAAGCATTTGTGAAGCCACAACACGCACAACCTTGAGGCGGATGGGCTACAACAGCAGAAGACCCCACCGGGTACCACTCATCTCCACTACAAATAGGAAAAAGAGGCTACAATTTGCACGAGCTCACCAAAATTGGACTGTTGAAGACTGGAAAAATGTTGCCTGGTCTGATGAGTCTCGATTTCTGTTGAGACATTCAAATGGTAGAGTCCGAATTTGGCGTAAACAGAATGAGAACATGTATCTATCCTCTGATGGCTACTTCCAGCAGGATAATGCACCATGTCTCAAAGCTCGAATCATTTCAAATTGGTTTCTTGAACATGACAATGAGTTCACTGTACTAAAATGGCCCCCACAGTCACCAGATCTCAACCCAATTGTCACTACCAGAGCTTTGGGACGTTCTCACAGCTCTGTTTCTCCACCCCTGTGATGATGTCACTACTAGAGCTGGGAGGAGTTCTCACTGCTCTGTTTACTTTTGGTTTCCTTCCTCCCAGCTGTTCCTCATGCGTTTGATTTCCCTCTCTTTATATCACCCCTCCTCCTATTGTAGGGCGTGGATTATAGTTCTCATTTCAGTTGTAGCTCTTGCTTTAGTATCTTCACTTGTAGCTATCAGTTCACTGGACCTGTGTTCTGCTGCAGCAAGCACTCCGGATATTGCCAGCTGTCCTTGGACCCGTCTTCTCTGCGGCTGCAACACCTTCAGCTAAGTGTACAGACATTGTTGTGTACCTGATTATTTTCTGACTGGATCTGAGGTGGCCACGGTTCCCTCCATATACTGAGTAGGGCACCGGTGGCCGTGCCCCTTCCACTATTGTAGGGGTTACAGTGGTCATCAGTCTTAGGCACGTGGGCATGCCTCGTTCCGCCATTTGGATCCGGGCATGTGCTTTAGCAGCATAGGGAGAGCTTTGAGGGTCTGACAGGGGTCACCCTTTATCCTCCCTAGTTTGGGTCCGGTCAGTAGCTCTTTTACTGTGTATACTATTGTTGCTCACATACAGCCGTGACATTATAATCCACCAAAACTGTCCTTTTTTTACATGGATCCGCTATCTGGCCTGGTTGACCGCATGCAGGGTCTTTCTTTGGAAGTAGCGGATCTCCGTCAATCTATGACTCAGCTTCAAGCATTGGGCTCTGCTCCGGCTCATGGAGTCTGTTGCGAGCCAAAGGTCTCACTTCCGGAAACGTTCTCCGGGGGCAGTGAGAATTTTGTTCGCTTCAGAGAGGCATGCAAACTCCATTTTTGCTTGTGTCCCCACTCCTCTGGTAAGGAGGAGCAGAGGGTGAGGATTGTCATCTCCCTGCTCAGGGGTAATGCTCAGACTTGGGCTTTTTCGCTGCCATCAGGGGATCCCTCCCTTCGATCCGTGGAAAGATTTTTTGTGGCCCTGGGGCAGATTTATGATGACCCGGATCGTGTTGCTCTGGCCGAATCTAACTTACGTGTTTTATGCCAGAACAAACTGTCTGCGGAGCTTTATTGTTCTGAATTTCGGAGATGGGCAGCTGATTCGGGTTGGAATGATGCTGCACTCCGGAGTCAGTTCTGTCATGGTCTCTCAGAGAGATTGAAAGATGCGTTTGCTTTCCATGAGAGACCAACGTCTTTAGAGTCTGCCATGTCATTGGCGGTACGCCTTGACAGGCGTCTAAGAGAAAGAAACGAGACCTCTCTGTCCAGCCATTGTCAGTCTAGGGGCAGTGGTGCGGACTCATTCAGTGTGCAGGGGCCTCATCCTGTCTCGCTCCCCTCTGAGGAGGAGCCCATGCAGCTAGGTCGACTTGCCCCTGATAAAAGAGGATTTAGTCCTCAGAGTATGGTGTGTTTTTGTTGTGGGGGCATAGGTCATTTGGCAAATGTTTGTCCGTCTAGGAGATTCTTGAACTGTACTAAGAGCGATAATAAGAGAAAAACCTCAAAAGGTAAATCATCAAATTCTGCTTCATCTGCTACTTTGGGCAAAGTTGATGTAGGAATTGATGCTTTTCCTCTGACCTGCAGTTCCCGTTTTCTCCTGTCTGCCAGGGTGGCGCTAGAGAGCAAAGTCATTTCTTGTGAGATTTTTGTCGATAGTGGAGCGGCCGTCAATCTTATTGACACTCAATTTGTAGCCATGCATGGTTTTCAGGTTTTCACATTAGAAAAGGATATACCTGTTTTTGCTATTGACTCTGCTCCACTCTCACAGAGATCTCTGAAGGGCATTGTTCACAATATCCGGCTAGCTGTAGGTGACACTCATGTGGAGGATATATCTTGTTTTGTCCTTAACGGATTGCCTTCTCCTCTAGTTTTGGGGTTACCCTGGCTCACTAGACATAACCCCACTATTGATTGGCAAGGAAGGCAAATAAATGAGTGGAGTGACTTTTGTAGAGAGAATTGTCTCACAGCGACTTTTGCAGAGGTGTCTACTAAAACTGTGCCATCATTTCTCTCTGATTTCTCGGACGTGTTTTCCGAGAGCGGTGTTCAGGAGCTACCTCCTCACCGGGAGTTTGACTGTCCCATTAACCTCATTCCCGGCGCCAAGCTGCCAAAAGCACGCCTCTACAATCTCTCATAACCGGAAAGAATCGCAATGCGAACTTATATCTCCGAGAGTCTCGAGAAGGGGCATATTCGTCCCTCAAAGTCACCTGTGGCCGCGGGTTTTTTTTTTGTTAAAAAAAAAGATGGCTCTCTGAGACCTTGCCTAGATTTTAGGGAGCTGAACCGTATCACGATTCGCGATCCCTATCCCCTTCCTCTGATCCCGGACCTCTTCAACCAAATTGTTGGGGCCAAATTGGATTTGAGAGGCGCGTACAACCTGGTCAGGGTCAGAGAGGGGGATGAATGGAAGACGACCTTTAATACCTCTAACGGGCATTTTGAGAATCTCGTTATGCCTTTCGGCCTGATGAATGCTCCGGCCGTCTTTCAGCATTTTGTTAATAGTATTTTCTACCATTTAATGGGGAAATTTGTATTGGTGTATCTTGATGATATTTTGATTTTTTCCCCTGATGTTCAGACCCATCAGGATCATCTTTTTCAGGTTCTGCAGATTCTGCGGGAAAATAAATTGTACGCCAAGCTGGAGAAATGTCTTTTTATGGTATCGGAGATTCAATTTCTGGGTTTTCTCCTCTCTGCTTCTGGTTTTCGCATGGATCCGGAGAAGGTCCGTGCTGTACTTGAGTGGGAGCTTCCTGAGAATCAGAAGGCATTGATGCGCTTTCTGGGTTTTGCGAACTATTACAGAAAGTTCATTTTGAATTATTCCTCTGTTGTCAAACCCCTTACTGACATGACAAAAAAAGGGGCGGATTTTTCCTCTTGGTCGGAGGAGGCGCTTGCAGCCTTTTCTAAGATTAAAGAGAGTTTTGCATCTGCTCCCGTCTTGGTGCATCCCAATGTTTCCTTACCTTTTATTGTTGAGGTGGATGCTTCCGAGGTGGGTGTGGGTGCGGTTTTGTCCCAGGGCCCTTCTCCTGCCAAATGGCGACCCTGTGCCTTTTTCTCTAAAAAACTCTCCCCGGCAGAGAGAAACTATGATGTGGGAGATAGGGAGTTGTTGGCCATCAAGTTGGCTTTCGAGGAATGGCGCCATTGGTTGGAGGGGGCCAGGCACCCTATCACCGTTTTTACCGACCATAAGAATCTGGCATACTTGGAGTCGGCCAGGCGTATGAATCCGAGACAGGCCAGATGGTCTCTGTTCTTCTCCAGATTCAATTTTGTTGTTACATTCCGACCTGGGATAACAAATGTGAAGGCTGATGCTCTCTCTCGCTGTTTTCCGGGAGGAGGAAACTCCGAGGACCCGGGTCCCATTTTGGCGGAGGGGGTAGTTGTTTCTGCTCTATATTCCGATTTGGAGGCCGAGGTCCAGGCTGCCCAGACTGAGGCACCTGCCCGTTGTCCTTCTGGGAAGTTGTTCGTGCCTCCTGAGCTACGTCACAAACTCTTTAAGGAGCATCATGATACGGTTCTTGCTGGTCACCCCGGGAGTAGAGCCACGGTAGATCTCATTGCTCGGAGATTTTGGTGGCCGGCTCTTCGTAAGTCGGTGGAGGGTTTTGTGGCTGCTTGTGAGACGTGCGCTCGCGCTAAGGTCCCTCGTTCACGGCCTTCAGGTTCCCTTCTCCCGTTACCCATACCTTCCCATCCTTGGACACACCTGTCCATGGATTTTATCACGGATCTTCCTCGTTCCTCGGGGAAGTCGGTGATCCTGGTGGTGGTGGACTGTTTTAGCAAGATGGCTCATTTCGTACCTTTCCCTGGTTTACTCAATGCTAAAACGTTGGCGCAAGCTTTTGTTGACCATATTGTTAAATTGCACGGCATTCCCTCTGATATTGTTTCCGATAGAGGCACGCAGTTTGTGTCCAGGTTCTGGAAGGCTTTCTGTTCTCGCCTTGGGGTTCGGCTGTCCTTCTCTTCTGCTTTTCACCCGCAGTCGAATGGTCAGACTTAGCGCCTCAATCAGAATCTGGAGACATATTTGCGCTGTTTTGTGGCAGAGAACCAGGAGGATTGGTATTCATTTCTCCCTCTTGCTGAGTTTGCTCTGAACAACCGTCGTCAGGAATCTTCTGATAAGTCACCATTCTTTGGTGCATATGGGTTCCATCCGCAGTTTGGGACATTCTCGGGAGGGGCTCTTTCTGGTTTACCTGAGGAGGAGAGATTTTCCTCATCTTTGTCTACCATTTGGCAAAAGATTCAGAGTAATCTTAAAAAGATGAGTGAGAGGTATAGGCGTGTGGCTGATAAGAGACGTGTGCCTGGTCCAGACCTGAATGTGGGTGATCTGGTGTGGTTGTCTACAAGAAATATTAAACTGAAGGTTCCCTCCTGGAAATTGGGTCCCAAGTTTATTGGGCCTTATAAAATCTTGTCAGTCATCAATCCTGTTGCCTTCCGTCTTGATCTTCCACGGGTTTGGAAGATACATAATGTATTTCACAGATCTCTCTTAAAACCATATGTCCAGCCCACGGTACCCTCCTCTTTGCCTCCTCCTCCGATTTTGGTTGATGGCAATCTGGAGTTTGAGGTTTCCAGAATTGCGGACTCTCGCATTGTCCACGTTTTTTTTCAGTACCTCGTTCATTGGAAGGGTTATGGTCCTGAGGAGAGGATGTGGGTTCCGGTGTCGGACATTAAAGCCACTCGCCTCATCAGGGCATTTCATAGGGCTCATCCTGAGAAGGTGGGTCCTGGGTGTCCGGAGTCCACCCGTAGAGGGGGGGGTACTGTCACTACCAGAGCTTTGGGACGTTCTCACAGCTCTGTTTCTCCAACCCTGTGATGATGTCACTACTAGAGCTGGGAGGAGTTCTCACTGCTCTGTTTACTTTTGGTTTCCTTCCTCCCAGCTGTTCCTCATGCGTTTGATTTCCCTCTCTTTATATCACCCCTCCTCCTATTGTAGGGCGTGGATTATAGTTCTCATTTCAGTTGTAGCTCTTGCTTTAGTATCTTCACTTGTAGCTATCAGTTCACTGGACCTGTGTTCTGCTGCAGCAAGCACTCCGGATATTGCCAGCTGTCCTTGGATCCGTCTTCTCTGCGGCTGCAACACCTTCAGCTAAGTGTACAGACATTGTTGTGTACCTGATTATTTTCTGACTGGATCTGAGGTGGCCACGGTTCCCTCCATATACTGAGTAGGGCACCGGTGGCCGTGCCCCTTCCACTATTGTAGGGGTTACAGTGGTCATCAGTCTTAGGCACGTGGGCATGCCTTGTTCCGCCATTTGGATCCGGGCATGTGCTTTAGCAGCATAGGGAGAGCTTTGAGGGTCTGACAGGGGTCACCCTTTATCCTCCCTAGTTTGGGTCCGGTCAGTAGCTCTTTTACTGTGTATACTATTGTTGCTCACATACAGCCGTGACACCAATAGAGCATCTTTGGGATGTGGTGGAACGGGAGCTTCGTGCCCTGGATGTGCATCCCTCAAATCTCCATCAACTGCAAGATGCTATCCTATCAATATGGGCCAACATTTCTAAAGAATGCTATCAGCACCTTGTTGAATCAATGACACGTAGAATTAAGGCAGTTCTGAAGGCAAAAGGGGGTCCAACACCGTATTAGTATGGTGTTCCTAATAATTCTTTAGGTGAGTGTATATATTCCTGTTGAACTTGCCGAGTCTGTGTCAGTTACTGTGCCCTCCTAGTATGGAGCCAATTTTGTAATATATTACATTTAGAAATTTGCTGTTCAGAATGAGTGCTATACTTATAAAGCACCTATTCCACTTTTCCGACATAAAAATCGGATAAAGTGGCCAAAGACAACTTATTTTTATTATAATTTTTTAGATTAAAGTTTCTTCTCAATAATAAAAAATACATCAGAATTCAGGTGTAGAGATGAGCGTATGGATTAATTAGAATCAAAATTTAACCCACATTTTTTAAAAGAATTGGATTTTGTAGAATCAGAATTTTCTCAGATTCATCTGGGTAGAGTTTTGAGAGAGAGAAACCCGATTGAGGAGCCTTATAACCTAGACAGGCCGCCTTTGGGCATGCAAATTAGCTTTCCTTCCAAAAGGAACAGAAAGCCAAACCTCTCTCTCTTTCTCTCATAGAATTAATTTGTACCCAAATTGAATTTCTTTGCAGTTTGAAACCTTAGTCTTGGGCATTGCACTCTGCATTCTGTGGTGCCTAGGAGTGTTTGAGGCAGGGAATTTTTTCTGGCGGAACGCACCGGAACAGCGTTCCGCCACCTTTTGACATCGCAGCCTGCCATGTTCCAGCATCGCAGGCTGGATGTATCAGCGGGGAGGGACTGGGAGGAGGAGCTGGGGGCCGGTGCGTTCACTGTGCTCCAGCCCCGCCGCTCCAGTACAGTTATAAAATATGTAATTCAATTAATAATGATTCATGCTGCCCCCTCTGTAGTATAACATTCAATATATCCTACTCACAGGGCTACTGTTATATCGTAATGCAGGCCGGCTGGGCAGACGAGCGGCAGAGTGACTGACTGAAGTCACGTGCCTGCCCGGCCTTCTTTATGAATGAAGCAGGCGGCGCAGGCACGTGACGTCAGTCAGTCACTCTGCCGCTCGTCTGCCCGGACGGCCTGCATTACGATATTATAACAGTAGCCCTGTGAGTAGGATATATTGAATGTTATACTACAGAGGGGGCAGCATGAATCATTATTAATTGAATTACACATTTTATAACTGTACTGGAGCGGCAATGGGGGGTCTGTGGATGACACTGTTAAGGGGTGGGGGGGTCTGTGGATGGCACTGTTAAGGGGTGGGGGGGTCTGTGGATGGCACTGTTAAGGGGTGGGGGGGGTCTGTGGATGGCACTGTTAAGGGGTGGGGGGGTCTGTGGATGGCACTGTTAAGGGGTGGGGGGGTCTGTGGATGGCACTGTTAAGGAGCTGGGGGGGTCTGTGGATGGCACTGTTAAGGGGTGGGGGGGGTCTGTGGATGGCACTGTTAAGGAGCTGGGGGGGTCTGTGGATGGCACTGTTAAGGGGTGGGGGGGGTCTGTGGATGGCACTGTTAAGGGGTGTGGGGGGGGTCTGTGGATGGCACTGTTATGGGGTGGGGGGGTCTGTGGATGGCACTGTTATGGGGTGTGGGGGGGGGTCTGTGGATGGCACTGTTATGGGGTGGGGGGGTCTGTGTATGGCACTGTTATGGGGTGGGGGGGTCTGTGGATGGCACTGTTATGGGGTGGGGGGGTCTGTGGATGGCACTTTTATGGAGTGGGGGGGTCTGTAGATGGCACTGTTATGGGGTGGGGGGGTCTGTGGGTGGCACTGTTATGGGGTGGGGGGGTCTGTGGATGGCACTGTTATGGGGTGGGGGGATCTGTGGATGGCACTGTTAAGGGGGGGGGTCTGTGGATGGCACTGTTATAGGATGGGGGGTCTGTGGATGTCATCCACAGATCCCCCATAACAGTGCCATTCACAGATCCTCCACCCCATAACAGTGCCATCCCCAGATCCCCCATTAACAGTGCCATCCCCAGATCCCCCATTAACAGTGCCATCCCCATCTGGGGGGTTTCTTTGCTGGGCTGGACTTTTATAGCCCCCCCAAATTTTACTTGCATCCCTGTTCTCTAAAGGGGGGGTTTTAGGAGGCAGTCCGAGGGGTGGGTAGGGGCGTGGCCATGGGAGGGGGGGTGAGTTCCACCACCTTTTCTCTGAGAAAAAAAGCCCTGGTTTGAGGTATGTGTACTGCCAAACTGGGTGGGGCAGGGAGGTCCGTGCTCAATTTTGTTATGGGACCCTGTGAGATTTGTGTATGCCTCTGTCTAGGGGTGAATCCATATTCCAGAATGTATTCAAATTTTTTTTTTTTGTTGGTTGAAAAGCAGCAATTGCTTTTAAAAATATGTCCATACATAATAAATTATATACAGGTCAAAAACTGTACTTGCTGAATATTCTGTAACTTCAAACGCTTCAAACTATCAAAATTGATATTAAGGATTATGTTGATTACTCTCCTTTTTAATTAAAACACTGATATTAGAGAGCTTCAGCGCATTTAATATTATATCACATTGCATATGCTGCAGCTAAAAAACATTCATCATTTAAGATGCCAAGAAATGCAAACATTTTCCTAGCTAAGTGTTCAGTATATTACAGGGAGACCCAGCCAATGTGACAGCTTCTGCCAGTCAGATTTCTTCTTGCATAATACAGCCTGCAGCTCGTCCTGCCAATCAAAGCCTTCATTAGGCAACTCAGTGGAAAATCAGGAACATATGGGCTCGTGTCCAAAACACTTTAAGCTTCTGTGTAAGCGATGCTTTGCAGACTCCCCCTCCCCTCCATAGTGAAAAAATGTTGAATTTGGCTTTAAATGCAACCATTTGGCGAACCACTTGTGTATGATTCTCCGCAGACTCTATTTAGAGGCTTGTAATTTCACTACATAAGGCAGATATTTTATCACTGGATACATAGGTTAGTTTGTTGGAGGACAAAGAGGGAGTGAAATAATTAGAGGGACAATTACAGGAAGTGATATGGGCAAGTTAGAGAAGAAATTATTGTGGTCTGTTATACAGAGAATAAAGCGAGCAACTAGTCAGTAAATGCTTACTGATACCTTCAAATTAGAGGACGTAACAGTTTTGGTCTGTGTATGCTCACTCATGGGTATGGACAATGTTTTTTTTTTACAGCTCTACTTTTACAGCTCAATTAAAATGTAAAAGGGATAAGTAAAACATCACAAGGGTACCTTATTCTCATCTCTATATATCCTGTCTGAAGAAATCCCGTGACTATTGTTTAAAATGCAAAATCGTCAACTTGCCACACATAGTGGCACATTAAGTGTACAGTAGAATCAGGTTCAGTAGCCATAAGTAATGGTGGCATGCCTTTCAATGATATGTGTTTCTCAAACGTATGATAGTTCATGCGTATCCGTGTAACCAGGCCCATCCATTTATCCAGAACCACAGAAAACACATCTTTCTTTCCTAATATAACTTTCACAAGCAGTGGAACACAGCAGGGAGTGAAAGAATTTGTGTTCAGCGCGGCACAACTTGTATAGCTAAGGAATGAGAGGGAAATCCAAATTATGAAGGAAAAATGCAGATGTGGCAGAGTTTCCAGATGCATGAGATATGAGTTTGCTATTTACCTCAATTCATTATGATATTATGATATATAATCTGACGTTTTCCATAAGATTATGCAGTATTCATGATGACTTTTCTTAACTGAGAGCGCTATCTTGATGCACATGCACAAAGAGTTTTAATTGTTAAGGATGTTGCTCTTTTGTGTTGCCATATTCAGAAAGCCATTGTATGTATCTATTGAGCTATGTGAGGGTTTGTTTTATGAGGGTTAGGCCTCATGCACACGACCGTTCCATTTTTTGCGGTCCGCAAACCGCAGACCGCAAACAACGGAGGCCGCTTCTGTGCCTTCCACAATTTGCGGAACGGAACGGGCGGCCCATTGTAGAAATGCCTATTCTTGTCCGCAAAACGGACAAGAATAGGACATGCTATATTTTTTTTGCGGGGCCACGGAACAGAGCAACGGATGCGGATAGCACATGGAGTGCTGTCCGCATCTTTTGCGGCCCCATTGAAGTGAATGGGTCCGCACCCGAGCCGCAAAAAATGCGGCTTGGATGCGGACCACAAAAAAGGTTGTGTGCATGATGCCTTTAACTGTAGTTTTCATTTTCTTTTTGCAGTACTTATGACTTTTTGATAACATTACATTACATTTTTTAGAAGATGAGATTAACAAAAACAGTAGTTCCTGCATTGTTCTTTATTTTTAAGGCATTCACTATGATGGTTAAAAGCACAGTAATTTATAGTGCAGGCAGTTACAAATACAGCAATACCAATTTTGTTTAGATTTTACCCTTAGTTATTATGAAAATGATGTTTTGTATTATTTTACTTGGATTTTTCTTTCACTTCAAAATATTTATTTTACATTTTCAAAACAACCCTAATAGGTTACATGGTAGACCTGGAGGCCATTATTAGGCCTCCGGCTGCCATAGAAACCAATTATAACTCTGCAACTGCATTGCAGGGGGCGATGGAGTGACATGGAGATCCATTCTCTTTACTCCTTAGATGCCATGGTCACTATTGCCTGTGGCATCTACTGGGATTGAAAATATCAATGTTACAGCTGATACCCGCTGCTGATGGTGTGGGCTTAGCTTTTGAGTCCAAAGAATCACTGTGCTGTAAATGAGTGGTAATTTACTTTACTTCATTCTCCCGATATAATTGTATTTTTGCAAAACTCATAATAGTGGTGCAAAATAAAGAATTTGCACTTTTTGAATTGCTTTATTCTTTGCCCCTTACGCTTGGTCTAAGTGTACAGTCGTGGCCAAAAATTTTGAGAATTACATAAATATTGGAAATTGGAAAAGTTGCTGCTTAAGTTTTTATAATAGCAATTTGCATATACTCCAGAATGTTATGAAGAGTGCTCAGATGAATTGCATAGTCCTTCTTTGCCATGAAAATTAACTTAATCCCAAAAAATCCCCCAAAAAACTTTCCACTGCATTTCATTGCTGTCATTAAAGGACCTGCTGAGATCATTTCAGTAATCATCTTGTTAATTCAGGTGAGAATGTTGACGAGCACAAGGCTGGAGATCATTATGTCAGGCTGATTGGGTTAAAATGGCAGACTTGACCTGTTAAAAGGAGGGTGATGCTTGAAATCATTGTTCTTCCATTGTTAACCATGGTGACCTGCAAAGAAACGCGTGCAGCCATCATTGCGTTGCATAAAAATGGCTTCACAGGCAAGGATATTGTGGCTACTAAGATTGCACCTCAATCAACAATTTATAGGATCATCAAGAACTTCAAGGAAAGAGGTTCAATTCTTGTTAAGAAGGCTTCAGGGCGTCCAAGAAAGTCCAGCAAGCGCCAGGATCGTCTCCTAAAGAAGATTTAGCTGCGGGATCGGAGTGCCACCAGTGCAGAGCTTGCTCAGGAATGGCAGCAGGCAGGTGTGAGCGCATCTGCACGCACAGTGAGGCGAAGACTTTTGGAAGATGGCCTGGTGTCAAGAAGGGCAGCAAAGAAGCCACTTCTCTCCAAAAAAAACACCAGGGACAGATTGATCTTCTGCAGAAAATATGGTGAATGGACTGCTGAGGACTGGGGCAAAGTCATATTCTCCGATGAAGCCTCTTTCCGATTGTTTGGGGCATCAAGAAAAAGGCTTGTCCGGAGAAAAGGTGAGCGCTACCATCCATCCTGTGTCATGCCAACAGTAAAGCATCCTGAGACCTTTCATGTGTGGGGTTGCTTTTCATCCAAGGGAATGGGCTCACTCACAATTTTGCCCAAAAACACAGCCATGAATAAAGAATGGTACCAGAACACCCTCCAACAGCAACTTCTTCCAACAATCCAACAACAGCTTGGTGAAGAACAATGCATTTTCCAGCACGATGGAGCACCGTGCCATAAGGCAAAAGTGATAACTAAGTGGCTCGGGGACCAAAACATTGACATTTTGGGTCCATGGCCTGGAAACTCCCCAGATCTTAATCCCATTGAGAACTTGTGGTCAATCCTCAAGAGGCGGGTTGACAAACAAAAACCCACTAATTCTGACAAACTCCAAGAAGTGATTATGAAAGAATGAGTTGCTATCAGTCAGGAATTGGCCCAGAAGTTGATTGAGAGCATGCCCAGTCGAATTGCAGAGGTCCTGAAAAAGAAGGGCAAACACTGCAAATACTGACTCTTTGCATAAATGTCATGTAATTGTCGATAAAAGCCTTTGAAACGTATGAAGTGCGTGTAATTATATTTCACTACATCACAGAAACAACTGAAACAAAGATCTAAAAGCAGTTTAGCAGCAAACTTTGTGAAAACTAATATTTGTGTCATTCTCAAAACTTTTGGCCACGACTGTACTATCATATGCCCATATTGTTGGCATATTGTTAAATGAAAAGGAAGTTTTTGGACATATCCAACCTTGTGTTTCTGTGCTGTTGCCAATTCTCTTTGAGCATTTTTATGGTAATGTAGGCTACATTGGACCAAACCCACCAGGGGACCAGCACTAGGTGAACCTCAGGAGTGTGTTGTGTTTGTGTTTAACAGTGGACATCATGTCATTTTTGTAGCCTTTATCCTTCCCATATCATGTAAGGAATGGGTTAAATATTATACAATGTTATCAGATCATGCCAATGTTAATAGAGTCCAGCAATCTGATGTGTGTAAGAGCAACCTCACTACTCCTGTGTAATGCCTATAGGTAGGGATGGACAAGGACAGTGAGCCCTAACCTAGAACCCAGCCTGCTTTCCCTACCTACTTGCAGTATAAGCCCTACTTGGCAGAACCACAACTGGACGATGGTCCCTACTCTAAATAAGTGCAGACAGATAAACGCCAAGAGACAACAAACAAAAGCAGAGTCGTACGACAATGGGTCAGAACCAGACAGGCTACACAGTACCAAACACGTGAGACAGAGAGTGGTCAGAAGACAAGTTGGGGTCAGGAGCACAGAGAAATCAGTATGCAAATGAAGGAACAGGGATCAAGGAACCTTGCTAGTGAGCCAAACAAGACTATCATTGGCAATGGTGTATGGCCAGGAAGGGATTTAAATAGAGCAGTGAGTTCCTGGATCAGAACCTGATAGGTCATGACTTGATGCTCTATTAACACTAGTACACAGTAATAGAGCAACTGAGCTAATCAGCCCATTGCTAATCTCCCACAGCACACACCCTCTGCAGGGAGAAACAGACCATTACATCCTGTTACTAAGGATCTGGTTGCATCACTAGAGGGCATTGCTCAGCAGCATGTCACTCCCGAAGCAGCTGTACCGAGGTTGAGGATCGTACCGCTGGATCCCAAACAGGTAAGTTTTTTACATTCTAGTAGCTCTTTTGTTGGGGAAAACAAGGTTTAGAATTTTGGATTTTAATGAAACTTATCCTTTGTTCATCAATTTTTTTCTCCAATGTCTATTTTTTTCTCCAATGTATGCACTGAGGAAAATAAACTGTCGGATAAAATGCTGAATGTAAAAATAAATTCCCCATTAAAAGTGTCCTGTCTGACCCAGGAAGAAGTACAACAGCGACTTAAAAAGATTAAAATAGACAAATCGCCAGGACTGGATGGCATACACCCCCGTATCCTAAGAGAATTAAGTAATGTCATAGCCAGACCCTTATTTCTGATATTTACAGACTCTATACTGACAGGGAATGTCCCACAGGATTGGCGCATAGCAAATGTGGTGCCAATATTCAAAAAGGGTCCAAAAACAGAGCCTGGAAACTATAGGCCAGTAAGTTTAACATCTGTTGTGGGTAAACTGTTTGAAGGTTTTCTGAGAGATGCTATGTTAGAGCATCTCAACGGAAATAAGCAAATAACGTCATATCAGCATGGCTTCATGAGGGATCGGTCATGCCAAACTAATTTAATCAGTTTCTATGAGGAGGTAAGTTCTAGACTTGACAGCGGGGAATCAATGGATGTCGTATATCTGGACTTCTCCAAAGCATTTGATACTGTACCACATAAAAGGTTAGTATATAAAATGAGAATGCTCGGACTGGGAGAAAATGTCTGTATGTGGGTAAGTAACTGGCTGAGGGATAGAAAACAGAGGGTGGTTATTAGTGGTACACACTCAGATTGGGCCACTGTCACTAGTGGAGTACCTCAGGGGTCAGTATTGGGCCCTATTCTCTTCAATATATTTATTAATGATCTTGTAGAAGGCTTGCATAGTAAAATATCAATTTTCGGAGATGACACTAAACTGTGTAAAGTAATTAACACTGAAGAGGACAGTATACTACTACAGAGCGATCTGGATACACTGGAGGCTTGGGCAGATAAGTGGCAGATGAGGTTTAACACTGACAAGTGTAAAGTTATGCACATGGGAAGGAATAATGTAAGTCACCCGTACATACTAAATGGTAAAACACTCGGTAACACTGACATGGAAAAGGATCTAGGAATTTTAATAAACAGCAAACTAAGCTGCAAAAAACAGTGCCAAGCAGCTGCTTTCAAGGCCAATAAGATAATGAGTTGCATGAAAAGGGGCATAGATGTCCGTGATGAGAACATAGTCCTACCACTTTACAAATCAATAGTCAGACCACACATGGAGTACTGTGTACAGTTCTGGGCTCCTGTGAACAAGGCAGACATAGCAGAGCTGGAGAGGGTCCAGAGGAGGGCAACTAAAGTAATAACGGGAATGGGGCAACTACAGTACCCTGAAAGATTATCAAAATTAGGGTTATTCACTTTAGAAAAAGGATGACTGAGGGGAGATCTAATTACTATGAATAAATATATCAGGGGTCAGTACAGAGATCTATCCCATCATCTATTTATCTCCAGGACTGTAACTGTGATGAGGGGAAAGAAGGTTTGTACACAAACATAGAAGAGGATTCTTTACGGTAAGAGCAGTGAGACTATGGAACTCTCTGCCTGAGGAGGTGGTGATGGTGAGTACAATAAAGGAATTCAAGAGGGGCCTGGATGTATTTCTGGAGTGTAATAATATTACAGGATATAGCTACTAGAGAGGGGTCGGTGATCCAGGGAGTTATTCTGATTGCCTGATTGGAGTCGGGAAGGAATTTTTTATTCCCCTAAGGTGAAGAAAATTGGCTTCTACCTCACAGGGTTTTTTTTTTTTTGCCTTCCTCTGGATCAACTTGCAGGATGACAGGCCGAACTGGATGGACAAATGTATTTTTTTGACCTTATGTACTATGTTACTATGTTACTATCTGAAAGATAATCAGAATGCTAAATGTCTGGAAGCTGCTTATCCACCTCTCCTTTTGGCAGTATGTAAGAATGCATGCTTAACCACCAGTTTTTTTCTACTGAGAAGGTGGAGCATTGGAACTCAGTGCATGATGTACTGAGCTCTGATCCTAAGGGTACATTCACAATTGTGGTTTAGATCCCACAGGCTCTTCTGGTAGCTTGTTCTGACATAAATGCCTCCTATCAGCTGGACAAAAAACACTGCATGAAATGGTAATTGTCTGTCTGAAACCCGGAATTTATTGCGAAAAGCAGCTGGATCAACGACAGATTCCATTATAGTTAATGGGGATTGGGTGGTGAACTGTTGAATACTGCAATATCAAATTTCTGCAGGGTCTGCTTCCACAAATGTGAACATACAGTACCCTAAGTAAAAAAAAAAGCTGCATATTTTCCTTTTTTACAATACATTAAAGCCATTGCTGGAGGTATATATATATTTTTTTATTTCAAACTACCATGTCTCGCCTCATGAAGAAGCTGCAATTTGAAGACTTAAGTGAAATATGTGTTTTTTTGCCCTTAAGATACGATCACACATTGTGGTTATGTCACAATTGTGATGCGACCATGCTACGTTCAAATACCGTGGGGCCAAAAGGGAACAGTGGGCTCTAATTGAACTAATGAAAACTGCACTGTTCAGGGAGTATGTATTGTTAATGGCCATGGGGCACCTTCAATGTGGTCTTCACTGGTTTAATTAGAGCCCGATGCGGCCCTTTTGACAGCATGGTACGCGAAGGTGACATGGGCACGTCACAACCGTGACCAACTGTAACCAACTGTTTTGGAAGTGGGGTATGGCTAACGATGCAACAATGTGCACCAACATTTTGGTACAAATTTCTAGTCTAGAGTAAGTCAAATAATAGGCGGCATAAGCTTAGACTAGATAGATAGATAAATATAAAAACATTTAAGTTGCAAAATAAAATATATAACAATAATAATGAAGCTACAAAGTGAAATGTACAGAATAGATTTCTTGGTTTCTCTGCTTTAAAGGCTATGTACACCTTTGGGGGCAATTTTTTTTTATTAGTGCATTGTACTCACTATGAGTTAAAAATCCTTTCTTCAGTTGATCTTTATTAAAAATATGGCATCCTTTTTTCTGTACATGGGGACGAGCCTCCCTAGCGTCACCCACGATGCTAGTGAGGCTCGTCCCCGTCCCCCCCAGCCATTGGCTGCTCCTTCCCCGACACCAGATGTTTTAATCCATGTACAGGGAGAAGCAGCAGTGCAGTGTGGGGACCAGGAGTGGCGCTGGGAGCAGGGACCAGCCTGTTTTGGGCCTTACTGACCAAGCGTTTTTCTTCTTTTTTTCAACGTTGCGCTATAACTTTTTTTCCCCATCTATATGGCTTTATGAGGGCTTGTTTTTTGCGGAACAAGTTGTAGTTTTTAATGGCGCCATTTTGGGGTACACATAACTTTCTGATTAGCTTTTATTAACTCTTTTTGGGAGGGAGATTTGAAAAACTGCAATACTGCCACTGCGTTTTTACGTTATACATTTTACGGCGTTAAATTTTTGGTATAAATAACATAATATCTTTATTATCTGGGTCAGTACAATTACAGTGATACCAAATACATATAGTTGTTTTACAACTTTTTGCAATAAAAAGAAAAATATATTTTTGCATTGCCGTTTTCCAAGACACATAGCTTTTAAAAAAAAGTTCTATCGAGTTGTGCGAGGGCTTGATTTTTGCGGGACAACTTGTATTTTAAATTGGTATCATTTTGGAGTAAATGGCACTTTTTGATCGCTTGTTATTATGTTTTTTTCTGTGGCAACTAAGAATAAATTAGGCACCGGAGAGGATAATTTATGTGATATTTATGTAGTCCGGGTCGTTATGGATGCAGCAATACCAAACATATGGGGGAGATATTTTTTTTAAAATATTTTCATTGAAAAGCGTATTTTCAAAGGAAAAAAAGCATAATTTTTTAATGGGATTTTTTTATTGAATAAATGTGTTTTTTGTTTATTTATGTTTTTTTACCTCTTAATAGTCCCACAAGGGGACTATAGCAGACAGCTTTTTAATTGATTTGAAAATGCAATGCATTATCCCTATAGTGCATTGCATTTTAATGTCAGTGCTATTCTGACATTGACCAGCTTAAGGCCCCTTAGTGACCGCTGTAAAAAGACATATGGGTGGTCACTAAGGGGTTAAATAAGTGCTTATGACCTCTTTGTAATTTACAGATAAGGGTTATTAGATGACCGGCACAAGGTGAAAGTAAAAATAAGATTCACACAGCTAGAAAAACTGTTAGCCCTTTGTGACAGAACGGCTCAATATTTTTAATAAAGAACAATTGAAAAACATTATTTTTAACCCCAAATTAGCAAAATGCAATCATAAAATCATTTGTACCCAAGGATGTACATAGCCTTTAAGTTACATTCAGATGTCTATTATGATGTGAAATGTCTCCAAGGTGCAAATCAACCAACTTTAGCTTTCTATAGAACCCTTTGGTGACCTAAATTGGGTTCACTTAAATGGTGGGTGATACAGCTCCTGTGCTGTAATACAGAATATAAATGCAGCCTTAAAACTGGTAAAACTCTGGGGGAGATTTATCAAGACCAGTGCTTTCTGCGCTGGTCTTGATATCCCTTGCGCTGCAGGAGGATGAGCTTAATTTATGATAAGGCACACACCTCATAAAAAATTTGGCGCATCCTCCAGCAGTCTGTGCACGTAAACAGAAATCTATGACAGCTCAGAGCTGCCATACATTTCTGGCTTCATTTACACTAGTAAACTGGTGTAAATGAAGATAAATTTGTCTGTACTCTTGGTCACACCCATTTCCTGCCCTTACCACACACCCTTTTGAAAATGCGGCGAGGGCAGCATACAGAAAAAGTCACTTGTGACTTTTTTTCTTCAAAAAGTCGGAAACACATAGCTTGTGACCTTTTAAAGCCACTTTTCTGGCACAAGGTGATAAATCTCCCCCTATATGTTTTCTAATCAGACTGCACTGGTGAGCCAGGTTTTCTGTCAAGAGAGCTGTGACAAAACTCCTGTTTTAGGAATGCCCAGCCTTTTGTATTTCATCTGCTGTTTGTGTAGTTAGCCCTATTTCGCCCTTTAAATGTACACAGACCACCCCCTCTGACTGTGACGCAGTTAGCAAACATATTGGGCATTGCCTGTGACGCAATTGACAAACACAATGGGCACTGCCTGTGATACATTTAGCAAACACAATGTGCTTGATCGTCGACTGCAGAGAACTATGTCCAGCCCCTTTATCCAATTATTAATATTACTCAGCTGGAGTGTAAGATTTCCGTAACAAAAGCATCTTCCATTTAGGTTGGGCTTAAACATAGGTTTTTTATGGCAGTGTTTTGAGCCAAAGCCAGAAGTGGCTTCCAATCCACTTTGGCTTTGGCTCAAAAAAAAAACACAGCACCACAAAACCTATGTGTGAACCCACCCTTAGAATGGTTTTAGACAAACAAGTAGATAATTGTTGTTCTCAAAGCTGGCTTTATGTTGAATGATGCAAGAGCAATGCAAAGCACAGTACAGCCATCAGCCCCATTGGATCTTCAAGATCCAAGTGGGACTAAATAAAAAAAAGTGTGAAAAAAAAAAAAGGAAAAAAAAAAATAAGTAAATTAAAAAGAAAATAAGCAACCTTTTCACATATCCGCTCATTTATAAGACATAAAAAATAAATAAACTACACATAATTGGTATCTCCGCATCCGTAATGACCTGATTTATAAAATGATTATGGTACTAATCCCACATAGTAAACGCTGTAAAAACAAAAATAAAAACTATGTCGGAATTGCAGTTTTTTTGCCTCACCTCCCCAAAAAAATGTATAAAAAGTGAACAAAAAGTCATATGCACACCAAAAATGATATCAATAAAATCTAAAGCCCATCCCGCCAAAAATAAGCCCTCATATAACTATGTTGGTGGAAAAATAAAAAAGTTATGGGTCTTAGATTTTGGTGATGGAAAAAAAAGTTTAATAAAAGTTTAATAAAAAGTGATTTTATGATATAAAAGTCATAGAACATAAAAAAAAAATACAAATTTGGTGTTGCCATAACAGTATCAACCCACAGAATAAAATTATCATATCAACTATATCACATGGAGAACCCCATAAAAAATAAAAATAAAAGACAGACAGAAATGCCTGCTTCACCTCCTAAAAAATGGAATAAAAAGCGCTAAAAAAGTCATATAGACCCCAAAATTGTACCAGTAAAAATTAGAGCCTGTCCTGCAAAAAATCAAGATCTCACACAGCTACATTGATGGAAAAATCTAAAAGTTATGGGTCTTCGATTTGGTGATGCAAAAAAAAAAAAATGTCTAATTAAAAGATATTTTATATAAAAATAAAAACACACTGGCAGAATTACAACATTAGCCGACTTCACCTCAGAAAAAAATTACCGTAAATTAAAAGTGATCAAAAAGTCATATGTACCTAAAAATGGTACTATTAAAAACTACAGCCCATCCCGCTAAAAATTAGTCCCTACACTGCTCAATCAACAAAAAATAAAAAAGCTATGGCTTTAAAATCTATTTCAGCAAATTTCACATTAGAAAATGCAGATGCCACTCCTTGCCTTTTGAATTCTGCCGTCTGCTCATACAGCAGTTTACAACCACATATGGGGTGTTGCCGTATTCAGGAGAAAATGGGTAACAAATTATGGGGTGCTTTTTTTTCAGTTCTCCCTTGTTAAAATAATAAATTTGAGCGTAAGCCACTTTTTCTTGTAAAAAATATAATTTTTAATTTTCACAGCCATGCGTTTCTAAATATTATAAAACTCCTCTGAGGTAAAAGTGGTCACTAAACCCCTGAATAAATTCTTTCAGGGGCTTAGTTTCCAAAATGGAGTCACTTTGGGGGGATTTCTTCTGTTGGGACGCCTTATTGTTCCTTCAAACATGACACGACACCCAAAAGCCATTCCTGCAAAATCTGCTCTCCAAAAACCATATGTTGCTCCTTTCCTTCTGAACCCTGCCGCGTGCCCATGTAGCTGTTAACGAACATAAATGGGGTGTTTTTGTAAACTGCAGAATCAGGGTAATAAATATTGAAGTTTGTTTTGCTGTTAACCATTGCTGTGTTATAGGAAAAATTGGATTAAAATTAAAACTCTACACAAAAACTGAAAATTTAAAATTTTACCTCCATTTTCCTCTAATTCTTGTGGAACACCTAAAGGTTTAAAATAGTTTGTGAAACCAGTTTTGAGGAATTTCAGGGGCGTAGTTTCTAAAATGGGGTAATTTATTGGTGGTTTCTATTATGTAAGGACCTCAAAGTGACTTCAGAACTGAACCGGTCCTTGAAAAAGTCAGTTTTGAAAATTTTAAAAATTGCTTCTTAAATTCTAAGCCTTCTAACGTCCTAAAAAAATAAAATTACATTTTTTAAAATGATGCCAACATAAAGTAAACATATAGGGAATCTTAAGTAAAAACTTTTTAATGAGGTATCACTAGATGCCTTTAATGCGTAGGAATTCAAATTTAGAAAATTACATTGTTTTCCAAATTTTCTGTAAATTTTAAAATTTTTATAATATAAAGGTCAACGTTATCATCCCAAATTTACCCCTAACATCAAGTATGAGATGTCATGAGAAAACAGTCTCAGAATAGCTTGGATAAATAAAAACATTCCAAAGTTATTAGCACATAAAGTGACACATGTCAGATTTGCAAAATTAAGCCTGGTCACAAAGGTGAAAAATAGTTTGGTCTTGAAAGGGTTAAATAATGCCATTATCTACTTCGCCCCAACAAATTGCATTATAAGTATGATTTTAACTTGCTTCTATAAACAGCCTTAGGCTTCTTGCACACGAACGTTTGCACCCCGTTGTCGTGCTAGGGCCCGCAAAATGCGGGCCGCAATGCATGAGCACAGTCTGTGGGGCGGCCGCAGCGGATCGCGGACCCATTCACTTTAATGGGTCCGCGATCCGGCCGTTCCGCAAAAAGATAGGACATGTTCTATCTTTTTGCGGAACGGAAGTACGGGACGAAATCCCACGGAAGCACTCCGTAGTGCTTCTGTAGGGTTCTGTTCCGTGCTTCCGTTCCGCACCATTTCGCATCTCCGGATTTGCGGACCCATTGAAGTGAATGGGTCCGCATCCGTGATGCGGAATGCCCACGGAACGGCACCTGTGTATTGCGGATCCGCTTTCTCCCCTTCTTGTTTTTATGAATACACAACTTTATTGATACACAAGTCTGGCTGCACTGCACAGTGATGAGTCACAGGCTGGACACGCCCCCCACACTGCTCTGCCTGCAGCAGCCACACCCACTACAACTCCTGTGTCCATCTTTCTACACCCAGACATGAATCTACTTCTCACCCAGTGTCTAAATCCCATTACTGACTGTCCATAGGCTCTGCCATCATGTGTATCTAATCCTATCCTGTGTGATACAGCCTGCTATCCTGTGTGATACAGACTGACCGTCTGCAGGCTCTTCCCTCACCATCTCCAGAGTGTGAAAAACAGCTGGAATCAGCAAGCGTATCCAATCACATCTGTATCTAATCCTATCCTGTATGTGTGCCTGATACACATCCTGTTGTGTGCGATACTGCCTGCTGAAGTGTGTATCTAATCCCATTTTCTATGATACAGCCTGCTAAACTGTATATCTAATCCCATCTTCTATGATACAGCGTGCTAAAATGTGTATCTAATCCCATTTTGCATGATACTGCCTGCTAAGCTGTGTATCTAATCCCATTTTGTATGACACAGCCTGCTGAGTGGTGTATCTAAGCCTATCTTGTATGATCTTGCCTGCTGAGCAATGTATCTAAACCCTTATGCACACGACTATATCCATTTTGAGATCCACATTATTTGTAGTCCCATTGAGTTCTATGGATTTGGGTCCTCATTTTGAGGACCAGAATAGGACATGTTCTGTCTTTACTGGAACTGACATACGGATGTAAAAATCATGATGACGTCCATGTGATTTCCACATCCGTATATCAGTTCTGTGAAAGATAGAACATGTCCTATTCTGGTCCACATAATGGAGATCTAAAACCCATAGAACTTAATGGGACTACAAAAAAATGTGAATCACACATGGACAGTAACCTTATTTAGTGGATCCGCGACTTGCAGACCGCAAAACAGATACAGTTCTGTGCACGAGCCCTATCACTTATACTCGGCGCCCATAACATTGACATCCAGAGTGCCCCATAACAGTGACGTCCACAGTGCCCCCATAACAAAGACATCCACAGTGCCCCATAACAGTGACATCCACAGTGCTCCCATAACAGTGACATCCACAGTGCTCCCATAACAGTGACATCCACAGTGCCCCATAACAGTGACATCCACAGTGCTCCCATAACAGTGACATCCACAGTGCTCCCATAACAGTGACATCCACAGTGCCCCATAACAGTGACATCCACAGTGCCCCCATAACAGTGACATCCACAGTGCCCCATAACAGTGACATCCACAGTGCCCCATAACAGTGATGTCCATAGTGCCCCCATAACATTGACATCCAGAGTGCCCCATAACAGTGACGTCCACAGTGCCCCCATAACTGTGACATCCACAGTGCCCCATAACAGTGACATCCACAGAGATCCCATAACAGTGACATCCACAGTGCCCCATAACAGTGACATCCACAGTGCCCCCATAACAGTGACATCCACAGTGCCCCATAACAGTGACGTCCATCGTGCCCCCATAACAGTGATGTCCGCAGTGCATCCCATAGCAGTGATGTCCACAGTGCCCCCATAACAGTGACATCCACAGTGCCCCATAATAGTGACATCCACAGTGCCCCATAACAGTGACATCCACTGTGCCCCATAACAGTGACATCCAGTGTCCCTAGTGTGACCCAATGCCCCCTATTTGTCAGCCAGTGCCCCCATGTGCCATTCAGTGCCCCTTAGTACCATCCAGTGCACCCTAGTACCATCCAGTACCCCCACTATGCCATGCAGTGCCCCCTTGTTTGCCATCCAGTGCCCCTGTTTGCCATCAATTGCCCCCCTTGTGCCATCCAGTTCTCCCATTGTGCCATCCAGTGCCCCCTTGTTTGCCATCCAGTGCCCCCTTGTTTTCCATCCAGTGCCCCTGTTTGCCATGCATTGCCCCTTGTGCCATTCAGTGTACCCATTGTGCCATCCATTGCCCCTATTGTGCCATGCAGTGCCCCCTTGTGCCATCCATTGCTGCATTGTGCCATCCAGTTCATCCTTGTTTGCCATCCAGTGTCCCTGTTTGCCATGCATTGCCCCCTTGTGCCATCCAGTGTCCCCATTGTGGCATCCATTGCCCCCTTGTGCCATGCAGCGCCCCCTTGTTTGCCATGCAGTGCAACCTTGTTTGCCATCCATTGCCCCTTGCACCATCCATTGCCCCCTTGTGCCATCCAATGCCCCCTTGTGCCATCCAGTGCCCCCTTGTTTGCCATCCAGTGTCCTTGTTTGCCATGCATTGCCCCCTTGTGCCATCCATTGCCCCATGTGTCATTCACTGTGCCCCAGTGAAATCCAGTGCCCACATGTGCCATCCTCATTGCCCCAAAGTGCAATCCACAGTTCCACAATGCCCCCCCATGTGTGAGTCAGTGCCCCCAGTGAAATCCACAGCATAGCAATCAGCCACTGTGGCTGATCGCTATGTCACTGCTTACATCGTGCTGTGCAGGAGTCAGTACATGCTTCACAAAGAAGCCTGTACACTGCAGAGAGCGGCCGGCAATCCCGTGCATGCGCACTAGCATTCAGCATAGTGCGCTTGTGTGGTGAGTGAAGGCGGCCACATGGCGCTTTCTTCAGCAGGAGACAGTGACGTCTCCTGCTCAAGAAAGAAAGGAAGACAAGAAGACGGACTTCGGCCGAAGCAAAGAAAAGCCATCTGGAGGGACCACGTGACCGGGAGGCAGATCTCAAGAACGGCTGCACTCTGGAAGGTAAGTATGGGACCAATATTCTTTCCTCCACATGTTAGCTTTTAATACCCAATAAAAGGTTAAGCCCGGAGAACCCCTTTAAGCTGCAGGAGGCTGAAAAAGGGGAATTAATGCCTTTTTAGGAGAGGACAACATGTAATTGTACCAGAATCATGGCTGGCAAATTGCATGGTAGCTCTTTTATAAACAGCAAAGCCCATATAAAGTACCACCTGCCCATTGATAACAATCAGACCGGGGCTACATGATAAGGCCTCATGCACGCGACCGTTGTTTTGGTCCGAGCCGCCGTTTTTGCGGCTCAGATGCGGACCCATTCACTTCAATGGGGCCGCAAAAGATGCGGACAGCACTCCATGTGCTGTCCGCATCCGTTGCTCCATTCCGTGGTCCGGAATAAAAATATAGCATGTCCTATTTTTGTCCGTTTTGTGGACAAGAATAGGCATGTCTACAATGGGCCGCCCCCGTTCCGTTCAGCAGATTGCGGAAGGCACACGGGGGCGGCTTCCGTTTTTTGCGGATCCGCGGTTTGCGGACCACAAAAAACAGCACGGTCGTGTGCATGTAGCCTAGCTTTTGTCATGGAATATGAAGATCATGGTGACACGTGACATGGTGTAACTATTACAAAACATCCAACTCTGTTGTATTTTTGGTCATCATACAGGACAAGGCAAGTTGCATGTGTCTTACATGAAGATGGAAGTGACCATGAAAGATATGTAATATTTTAATAAAAATGTGCAGCTACGAGGTATTAGGGAAAGTTTACATAAGTATGCACTATATAGACAAATAATGCTGTAATGTATGCCTAGAGTTAGAAATAACAGTATGTAAATGGTTGCATTCCAAAATGAAAATAAAAAAAAAAGTCCCAAAAATCATCCAAAACTCTCTCTGAGAATTATTAAGGGTACGGCCACACCATCAGGTTTTCTGATGCAGTTTTGGAAGCCAAAACCAGGAATAGAATAAAAAAAGAGGAGTAGAAGTACCTGCGCTTTTTTCTTTCTCTCTTTTTATGATCCACTCCTGATTTTGGCTTCTAAAACCGCAGGCAGAAACCTGACCATGTGACCGTACCCTTAGGGCTCATGCACACGACCGTTGTTGTTTTGCATTCTGCAAATTGCGGATTTGCTAAATACTGATACTGGCTGTGTGCGTTCTGCATTTTGCCCATAATAGAACAGTTCTATCCTTTTCTGTAATGCGGACAATAATAGGACATGTTACGGAATGGACATGTGGACACGGAATTCATACAAAGTCATTTGTTTTTTTTGGGGCCCATTGAAGTAAATGGTTCAGCATACAGGCTGCAAAAAAATAAAAAATACGGAACGGACAAGTATGAAAAATACATTCATGTCCATGAGCCCTTTATCTAATGGGCCAAAGACACCAAGCCGAACATATATCTTATCTGCAAACAATTGCCTTGAAAACGTGAGAGCGGTATTTTCATGTGAATCAGTCTCCTACTGCTGAGATGGGACAGTGTAGGAAATTACCCCATCAAGTCGAGAGGGGTTTACAATTTACAACTATCGTCTTCCACTATCACCTTGAAGTCATCATATTTTTTTTGCATGATTCTCTTCTAGTTTCATATTGCTGAATTCTAGTTCATTGTTGGTGAATACATTTGCTCATGTTAAAGACACGTGCAATGAAGCAATTTCTTTTGTTGAGGTATTAAAGTTAACAATCCAAATAACCAGGACACAGATTGTTTGAATGTTTGAACATTTTGTGTTTTATTAAAGATGCTGCCTAGTTTGTGCATCCCGCAAGCATGCTGGCCGGCATATTGACGTCATCTCGGGCCGTACGAGATTTTGCGCCAGATCTTCAGTTCATTGGTAGTCAGGTAGTGATTTTTTTTTTGTTTGCTGCGATCATGTTTGAATGTGGCATCTGAGGGATACAATGACTGGGAGCGGTGCAATCACCACTCCCTGTCATTGCATCCACTACCTACAAAGAAATGCGCTTTGTGACGAAGTAATTTGCCACAAAGCAAATTTTTGGGTAAAATTTGGCAAAGCAGCCGAATCAAATTTTCAAATACTTCGCTCATCACTAGTCGTGAAGTAAGAGATTCTGCAACCAAGGAGAACCTGTACAGATTGTGTGGTATGGTCACATGGAAAGGAAGCTGTAGTGGTAGATGCCGATACAGCCATTTACATTGCTGCCACTTTGAGCAACGCCCAGGTAGTTGTGTGCAACACAAGGCAGTACCAAACACAACTAAGCGCTCATGCACATGGCCGTTGTCTCTTGAATGGGTCCGCAAACCTTGAAATGCGGTGCGGAAACAAGGATCAGAACCCCACGGAAGCACTACGCAGTGCTTCCGTGGTGTTTCTGGCCATGCCTCCTCATCGCAAAAAAGTAGTCCGTCGGATGCAGATCACGGATCCCATTCAAGTGAAAGGGTCCACGATCCGCATGCGGCTGCCCCACGGTCGGTGCCCATGCATTGTGGACACGGAGCCCTTACGTTCGTGGGCATGAGCCCTAAAGCAGAGAGCACATCATAGGAAGGACCGTAAGAAAAAGAGATAAAAAAGTGGTTTAAACCTTCTCACCTCTTTATGTTGTGCCTAGAGAACAATACCTCAAGCATGATGTAAAATGTAAGAATTCTGGAATGCCGCCAGGAACTCCCTCCAGGGGTGACACCATTTTCTACCGCACCGGGTGACACCAGCCATAGCAACGCCAACCATTAGGAACCCAGCAAAGTTGAATTCGCAATGCGATAAATATAACCTGTATTAATTGCATTGCGATTACAACTTAGTCAAATTTGTGACACTGCAGCTTCCGAATGAATCTAAAATGGATGCTGTCCAGGAGGTGGGAGGGTCTGGGAGGGAGGGAGGGTATGATGCTGATTGGCTGGAATGTGTCTGCTGACTGTGAGGTACAGGGTCAAAGTTTACACAATGATGACGAATAGGGGTGCGGACCGAACATCGCATATGTTCGCCCGCCACGGTGAACGCGAACAAGCGATGTTCGCCGGAAACTATTCGCCGGCGAATAGTTCAGGACATCTCTAGTGATTAACATTAGGGATGAGTGAATCAACTTTGGATGTTTCATCAGAAGTCGATTCGCATAAAACTTTGTTAGAATACTGTATGGAGCGAGCGCTCCATTCAGTATTAGGCCTCATGCACACGGCCATGTTCCGCGGCCAAGAGCGGTCCGTGGTAACCCGGCCGGGATTCATTCTGACAGCAGGAGCGCACGGCGTCATTGGTTGCTATGACGCCGTGCGCTTCATGTCGCCGCTGCTGTACAGTGATACAGTGATACACTCGTATGATCTATACGAGTGTATCACTGTACAGCAGTGGCGGCATGAAGCGCACGGCGTCATAGCACCTAATGACGCCGTGCGCTCCTGCTGTCAGAAGGAATCCCGGCCGGGTTACCACGGACCGCTCTCGGCCGCGGAACACGGCCGTGTGCATGACGCCTTAGAATGTATTGGCTCATATGAGACAAAGTTATTACTTTGCAAAGCCTTGGAACTGAACCCGAGTTCGGTGAAAGTTTTTTTACAGTAGAAATTAATTTCTGAAGTTATTACCCAAAGTCTCGCGAGACTTTGCAAAGTAATAACTTCGGCTCATAGGAGCCAATACATTCTAATAATGTATTGCACGCTCGCTCCATACAGTATTCTAACAAAGTTTTATGTGAATCGACTTTGGATGTTTCATTCGAAGTCGATTTGCTCATCCCTAGTTAACATAGTAATAGTACCCCCACACAGCAAATGTGACCTCTTTGTGTCCCCACACAGTACAGGGTATGATGAGAGGAGATAGTACAGTAATAAGTTGCCAGATGATAGCTAATGATTATTACTATGATAAGTGGGTACAATAAAGGTTGTGAGAATATGGTACAGTACAGGGTAAAGGCTGTATTACAACAGCCAATTCTGCAGGCAATTGTTGGAAAGGAAGCGTTCCTTTCCGGCAATCACCTGCTCACTAGCGGAGGAGACTGCTGCTATTACATGCAGTGATCTGCTCCACAGCATGGGGTGGAAAGATCGCAATGCCATTGCTCGGCTCCATCCTGTCTTGATATTAGCAGGCAGCAGATCGTGATTAGACAGCACAATCTGCTGGCGGCAAATTGTGATCTTTCAGCATGTTGAAAGATCAAGATTGCCCAATGAACAAGTGTTTGCTCATTCATCGGGTAATCGGAGGCAGTATTAAATTGCCAGATGATCGCTAATGAGCATTACTACGAACCCTTGTTAGCGATCATCTGGCAGAAAATCTGCTAGTATAATACAGGCTTAAGATAAAAGGGGAACTGTACAGGATATGATAACGAGTCACAGTAGAGATTGTGATTAGAGGCAACAATACTAGGTAAGATATGGTGGAACAGTAAAAGATATGATTAGGTGACACCTTTTTGATTCCAGAGGGGAAACAAACCAGGCTGGTGCAGTGAGCTGCATTTATATTTATATAAGGAGATATATAACGCGAGTTTGACCACGACGCGTGGTTGATTAAGTGTGGTTGCGTAAGTGTGTGATTTAAGATTAAGTGACTTTAGATTCAGGGACTTCAGTGGGGGACTGCAATTAGCCTGTTTCTTATTACTACATTGTATTGTATTTTTTGCTTTTGTGGTGTAATCCCCATTTAGTATGTGTTGCACAATTGACAACGCAGTCCAGTGCACATCTTGCATGATGTATGCAGTCCTGGAACAGCCGTTCGAGGGTGTATATCTTTGTTCAAGATGTGAGCAAATTACCTGTTTGGAATCGCTAATCGAGTCTCTAAATGGGCAAGTTGCAACACTGAGAGGCATTGACAATTTGCAAAAAAGTTTGCTTCTCACCGAGCAAGCACTCTTTGGGGTAGATGAGGGGGAGGGTGACAGAGAGGAGGCTGAGGAAAGTGAGGTAGCTAGCTGGGTAACAGTTAGAAAGCGGGGTAGAGGGAAGAGTGCCAGGGAGGCTAGCCATGATCTGACACACCCCAACAAGTTTGCACGTTTGGCAGATGAGGGGGATATCAGTCCAGGGACGGCACTGCCGCAGCCGGACACTTCCTCTGCCAGTCAGGGGAATGTCAGCTCCGGTAAGCAGGGGACCAGGAGAGCAGGGCAGGCCAGACAGGTGCTGGTAGTGGGAGACTCAATTATTAGGGGAACAGATAGGGAAATCTGTCACAAAGACCGTGATCGCCGAACAGTGTGCTGTCTTCCTGGCGCTAGAGTTCGACATATCGCGGATCGGGTTGACAGATTACTGGGAGGGGCTGGAGAAGA